>NC_051159.1:54568263-54579569 GCF_013339745.2 Dermacentor silvarum | reverse complement strand
CTTATTCAGGTATTTAGGTCCGCAGCGAAGTAAAAAACTAAACGGTGAGTACGCATAATTAGATTGGCAGGGTTGTAGGATGTAAACGAAAACAATTTTTTATGCGTGTCATCGACCTCATTACTGTGTCTTGCAAACGGCGCCACCAGACAAAAGTACGCACTTTTCTCTTAACTCAAACTTTGTTTGCCGGCGTTTCACTGCTTCCCCCCACCCACAACGGCAGTTTTTGGCTTCTAACTTTGCAAATAACCGTCGCGGACGCGCTTACTGCCTACTGCCTACTTGAGAACTGACGAATTACGTTGTGACCGGCCCCTAACCCTGCCAACCCCTTCGTAGTAAGAACCAAGCTGACGGCGTTCCTACATGCAGCTATAAAACCAGTTACTGCTTAAGACTTGCGCTACCCCAGCGAGCTTTCCGAAAATGAACTTAGTTCATCGCATCGCTGCTTATAAAGCTTTTCTTCTGGGAAACGAGGCAAAGTTTGAGTGCATAAAAGAATGCTTTAGCTGAGTAGCTACCCGTGTAAATACACTAAAACAGAAACACTGTTTTACTTACTTTTCATTGTACCAGCCGTATTAGGCCAATCGCATTTAAACTAACCAAATTAAATCTAGGGAGCCTCTATATTACATTTTCATTTAGGTCATCAGTGTGTTCACAAATATTGTTGGAGACAGCGCAAGCAAAAAAAGAAATTCGTGTCATGTTTTATTTTTGGAACTCTTTAAAAACATAAAGATATCGCGTATGTGTCAACAGCACGTGTTAGCGAATCTGAATCACATAAAATCGATGTGCTCATACACCGCTCTCAAATGCACCACTTATTTGTGAGCAAGGCTATTGCGAAACCCTCGAAAGCATTGAAACAATTTTACATGAGCTGTACACCCATATACAAAATTTGTCCGCTTTAGGTGCTTTATCTGATGCAGTTTACACATCTGCAATGTGTTTTTTAGTGCAAAGTTGCGTATTAGTAAAATCCGTGCTTGAATTGTTTTAAACATACTGAGCTCAGGCAATTTTCGTAAAAAGTATGAGATCGTACATCAAAATTTTTCTGACTAAAGCTGCTTATGTAACTTTTCCTGTGAATTGCAACAAGTTTCACTAAAACTGGTTCTGCCGCTTGCCAGCATTTGTGCTTTGTACATGTATTTGAACAGATAAGTTGGAGTTCACTGGTAGCTGCCGGTTTCTTTCAAGGACAAACAAGCTTGACAGAAGGGCCTTAAAGAGGCGTGACGCAGAACTGAGTGGCGCCTTTCCTGGTAACCTTGTGCGAGCAGCGTAAGAGCTACAGTGCCGGAGTGTAATATATGTAACTATGCAACTGGTTATCTTTTAATAGTTTGCTACCAGAAGGCATTATGGCAAGTGGGAATATTAAACTGACGCCGTTGAGCATGTAGCTATCATGAGAAGTGGTGGGTGCCGACGATGTCGAACGTACACAGATGCATGCATCTGGTGAAACGTGACCAGTGAAAAGGGGCCTCTGGTCTCTGCGTCCCTCGCGCAACATTTTGTTTCCTGGAGCTAGATAATTCGTCAGTGTACTGGCCAGCGCGAACGCTATGCTGTGACATAGAATTCCAAGTACGTTTACGCACCGAGGACTCAATTAAAACAGTCGTCACATTAATACACAACTCATTATTAGACGCACCGACACCAATTCGGTGCAGTTTGGAGTTTCTGCAACTAAGTGGTAATAACTGATATAACTAATCCTGCGATCAGCATTTGATGGCAACTGCTGCATCAGTAAAGGAACTGACTGGCTCCAAAAATGCACCTGCAATCCGAGCGGAACATTCACACCAATCCAGGATCGCTAACATCAATCGGAAGTGACCAACTTTCGCGTGGGAAAACATCTTTGCTAAGCAGAAATTCCTTGCATGGCATTTAATTCAATTACAATACGCCAAACAGAGGATTTTACCTTTTCAATGGTAAATTGAAAAGTATTAGGTGCACATATATTGCAAAAAAACATATTTGCACCAGCAAAGAAACCTGCTTGAGTGCCAGCGATCTCTTTCGCGTCGCGCGCATATTGCGCGACAAAGGCGAATCGCGGCCATTCGCAAGCCAAGAATGCAGGGGACGCAAACAGCAGTTAGCGGTGTCACGAGTTCATTATTGAAGCTTTCAGCTTCGATGCTTCCACATTGTTAATTTGTTGACATCTTCTTAAACGGCAATAGGGCATTTACATATCTTCCACAATTTCAGAAGTCATCAAGTTTCTCACTGCCTGCTGTGTTTTTTGCGTGAAAATACCCAGATGCGTAAGTAATTAATTTAGTGAGAATATCCCAGAGTCATCGAGTCACAAAAATTAGGTGCTTTCTCGAATACTGTGATACTGTATCATTTCTAAGTGGATACGCCTGACGAGCTCACCGGCTACACTTTGTAAATTGCTGTTTGTTGTAAGGTAATTAAGTAAGAACATAATTCGTGAATTTTTTTAATTAGTCAAATCAGTGTGTTGATTTGTCGTGCGGCTAATGTCCGCCTCATCAAATAATCCAGCTCAATGATGAGAATTATGCTACCTGCCATGGGTGATTTCTAAAAATTCCGTAAAACTTAAAAATGGGCACCCTGCATAGCATTTGGGAATATATAGATATACTTAATCCGGTAAAAATGCAAGAACGTTCCCAGCTGTTTTTCAGAGAAGGCAGTCAGGAAAGAAGCTTGAAATTCTTGATATACACTCTTTTCCATCCATACACCAATCAGATTAACTTTTAAGACAATTCCCCAGTCAGTTTCCCTTGAGAAACAACCTAATGCTTATGTAGAAAAGAAAAAGGATGCAAGCACCCTTCGAGTAAAAACCAGACATCCTCTCAAAATTTGCATGCTGGTAAGAACATTGAGCTTAACATGATGAAGTTCCAAAGAAGGTGCGACCGAAGAAGTTCAATCTAACTGATGGTAGAAAATAAACCACTTCTAACGTTGACTTAACTGTTTAAAGTGTAACACTGATACTTGAACAGAAAGTTTCAATTTTTTGTGCAAGTAATGTCTGCCTCTTCGAGTAGACCAAACCATAAATTGGAATTGTGCTATCTGCCACAGGCAATCAATACATTTATCCGCAAAGTTTGGGAATTATCTCGAAACTGGTGTCATCCTGATAATTCGTCGATCCGCTTTGTGAACTCAACGGCTAGAATTTGTAAATTGGAATATGGGACATAAGCTAATTACTTTAAACTTAATTAGTGGATTTTCCTTATATATAGCTGATTATGCATTTCTTTTTTTTTTTTTTTTGCTTGTAATGTCCGCCTCTTCGAGTAGACCAGCTCATGAACTAGAATTGTGCTATCGGCCACAGGCAACCTTTAAACATTTTTGAAAGTGTTCGCTGAAACACCCTGTATAGTCCCCCATTGTCCTTCCAACATCCACCCAGTACACACACCGTTCACCCAGCACGCACACCATTCACCCACCATCCGATCGGTACACCCATCATTCACCCAACATTTGCACCGGTCAACCAGTACATATTTCACCTTCCACCTAGTACACCCACCATAGGGACAAGTCACCCAGTATGCATTCCAATATCTACCCAGCATCTGCCCAGCGTCACCTACGGCACCCACCCAACATATCCACGTTAATTACCATCAAGCCTAGCGCGTCTTACAGCATGCCCAGCATATTTTCAACATCCCCAGCGTAAAATTCATGATGGGCAATGGTGGGACTTTCGATAGGGTACTCCTTTTTGCATTGATTTATTCTGCACATCTACGGAAATCGAAGTAAACGCAAAATACTCGACAGAGTGACGGAGGCCTACCGAAAACTTTTTAAAAAATCAAACCCCACAAACAGGGACTCCGAGTTGCGATTCTCGCAAACAAATGCCAAATCGGGTTTAATTTTATTATGCCACCGTCAACTACTACACTGTGAAATTTAAAGTTATATACGCTTGACAATAACATTCCGTCTGTTTAGCATTTCCAAGAAATTGTGGCTAATGTTCGGTGGTATAGACTTCTTTTTCTCGCAAGACAAAGTCCTGCTCTATTGTTGATTTTATATTGTCTTGTTTCTTGTAACGCATCCTTTCTTTGGTGGGAAATGTTTTAATGTCGGTTGTTTCTATGTCTGAAATGACGATGAATAAATCAAGAATTTGCATCCAATGAATATTGGCTGAGGTGTTCTTGCAAGTGAACTAACAATCATTTTTAAGCAGTCACTGTTATTTATCGAGTAAAAGTGAAACGGTGTCGAAGCACCCTTCATCTTATAACTTCTACGACTTTACGACCTTCTACACCAACTTTCCAAAGAATAGAAAAAATGGCAGCATATCCACGGGGTGAATGATGATGAGTGGGCGAAGCTCCGGAGGGAATCATCCGATCTCCCGCTTAAGGGGACGCTAGCACAAACGCGTTAGAAACGTGCAGTACTCTCTAGTAAGGGGGAGCAGCCACAGCGTCTTACACAGCCATTTACACATGCCGGAACGTGCACCGCGTTTGCCGACGCCATCACATGACTGCTGAGAGAGTATACCCCCGTATTCATAAACGCTCCTCGACTATAAACGCTCCTCGAAGGGACCCCGACGTGCGCGCCCGCACGTCAGGGTCCCTTCTTCGAGCGCGAGCCGCCGCCGCCCTGCGCGCACGCCGCTCAGCAGCCTTGTACATCTTCCGCAGACCCTCTGAACGCGCGCGCGCCAAAACGGCGCGTTTATTGTATTATAGAGCACCGCCTGGCGTACGGCGCCGCCGAAGAACACGCGATCGTCGTCGCGCGATCGTCTCTCTCCTTCCGTACGTGTGACGTCATTCCTGTTTTCATAAAACTAACCTTTTATTTTTTCATACTACAAGTAACGCCCTCTAGTATCGTACCATCTTGCATTTTTCAGCGTATATGCATTCGGGTAAGTGCAAGAATTGGGTTGAAGATGAATATGCAGAAGACAAAGATAATGTTCAATAGCCTGGCAAGGGAACAAGAATTCAGGATCGCCAGTCAGCCTCTAGAATCTGTAAAGGAATATGTTTATCTAGGTCAATTATTCACAGGGGACCCTGATCATGAGAAAGAAATTTACAGAAGAATAAAATTAGGTTGGAGTGCATACGGCAGGCATTGCCAAATCCTGACTGGGAGCTTACCACTGTCGTTGGAAAGAAAAGTGTACAATCATTGCATTCTACCGGTGCTAACATACGGGGCAGAAACTTGGAGGTTAACAAAGAAGCTCGAGAACAAGTTAAGGACCGCACAAAGAGCAATGGAACGAGAAATCTTAGGAGTAACGTTAAGAGACAGGAAGAGAGCGGTGTGGATCAGAGAACAAACGGGGGTAGACGATATTCTAGTTGACATTAAGCGGAAGAAATGGAGCTGGGCAGGCCATGTAATGCGTAGGATGGATAACCGGTGGACCATTAGGGTTACAGAATGGATACCAAGAGAAGGGAAGCGCAGTCGAGGACAGCAGAAAGTCAGGTGGGATGATGAGGTTAGGAAATTCGCAGGCGCAAGTTGGAATACGCTAGCGCAAGACAGGGGTAATTGGAGATCGCAGGGAGAGGCCTTCGTCCTGCAGTGGACATAAATATAGGCTGATGATGATGATGATGATGATGATGATGATGATGATGCATTCGTTATATAGTACAAGTACCGCCCTCTACGGCCAGTTCAAGCACGCGTTCGCTACGCGGACGCTGGCGGTTCACTCCATTTATATATACGTGCGAGCGAGTGGGGCGCAGGAAGGAGAGAGAGCGAACGGCGAGAGAAGGAGCGGCGAAGCACTGCACCTACCCTCTTCTACACTCTCTCCACACACGCGGGAGCTCCGCCGAGCTCCCGCGATGCGAGCCCCCTCACACGCCAGAGCGCGCTCTTCCTCTCCACTCACTCTCCGCTACTCCGGAGGCGGTTACCTACGACGGGACGCTCGGGCCACGCCATAAGGAGCTTCGCCCCTAAAAAGTCCGTCCTGCTACTTGCTATTTGAACAAACGCGGTCTTTTACAAAATGCACAACATTTATGTTCATTGTGGGTTTAGAAATGTACACGTTTTCTTGCACAAATGTTAAGCGTTACAGTGTGTTGGTGGTACTATATCGCTACCATAATACAAGCTCGTCGTTGAATGCGTAGTGGCTGGCAGCCTTCAATTGAGAAAAGTACACAGGCTAATGCCATTATTTATAATAAGACGTCTATTTTACAATTGTCTGGAAGTGTTATACGCTAACTAGAGCCTTACAAGGATATAATACTCCTTTTAGAGCAACATGTAGATAGACTTTTGTCATGAAGTAAGCACGGTACTAATAAAATATTTTTTTCGATGTGATATTCTGCTTCACTTTTCTTTCATATTCATTTAGAATGCCCCTAATAGCAATTATCCACTGTTACCTCGCTCCGCATGTAGGAATCAAATATGTGCATTTCTACATTATGACAATTGCTCTCACCGCATCTAAAAATAATAAGACACCGGTATTCTTATAATTTCTGCCTCACCCTCCATAGGTGGTTACATTGTCTTAGCATTAGTGCGTTACTAAAATTCCCATAAACAAACGGCGAAATGCTTTTTATTGTGATAGCATTTATATAGACACTCAAAGAGAATTGCGGCCGTCATCGTCGCCGTCGCCGTGAGGTTCCGTATTACGTCAACGGTGATAAAATCGTCGCCGCGTGCCGGACGCTGTATGTGCGTGTGAAAGGGCGCGTGGGAAGCGCGCTTTCACGGGCAGCGAACGCACGGCGGAGAACAAACGCGGGTTCTGCGCCGTGCTCCCTGAAGGGCTGCTGAATTAAACGTCTCTTCTCTCCTTTATAATCACCATATAGAGAGAGCAAACGCGACTTCTTCCGTCGCGCGAAAGGCCATGGGGGGACGGAAGGGAAGGGAAGGCGACGTTGAGCGGCGGCACCAGATGCGGATTTATATAAAAACGTTGCGAGGCGAGAAGGTGGTAAAGACTTCCGACGCTGCTCGACGAGTTTCCCGTTCTGATCTCGTCGAAACCCTCCGATCCGCCCCCAAAGGCCCTGGCAACAGTCACCAACGCCGTGCGCGTTTGGTGCGAACGCGGGCAAAACGGCGACGGCGTCGACAACAGTTCTGCACGCTGCTGGTGCTGCTGCATGTCCAAGTTTATACAGCTGATAAAACGACTATCCTTACTCCATATAGCTTTCTAAGTTGCTATCGCAATTGATGCTTCGCCTTTCGGGTGAAACTACATTTTTTTGCTTTTTATCTAGACGGTTTGGAAGAAGAAGAAGAGCTGCGAGTGCGGACGTGCCCACACCGGCTCTCGTTTTTTCAATGTGTTCGGCTGTTTTTACGAAAAGGATCCACGAACATTATACGTTTTCTGAAGCGGCAAGTTCCGAGGAATCCGCCGATAGTGGACTTTTACCGGTGGGTGGACTTTTCACCATTTTGTGTGACTTTGAGGCTGCGCCGGGAGGCCTAGGCCTCACCCCCACGCCTAACGCCGGCGCTCCCGCACGCTAATCGCGTGGACGACCGGCCTTCCAAGCGAACTACTTACCAACGGAAACCATGCCCGGGACCATAGTCGTCGAGGGGATGGAAATCAACCCTGAGGAGCTCGAGGAAGCGGGATGGATGACCGCCCTCGGCAGTAAGCGAAAACAATCAACGGGTACGCCGCCATATGGCGGGCAACGTGTCACCAAGAACACGCTGGTTGGCAGCCGCACGGCCAACTCACCGGCCAAAAGTTTCATGAAGCAGGTAACGGTGGCATCTAGGCTACCGAGATTACCCAAGGACCAAATCAAGATCATCGTGCGCCCCAAGGGAGGCCTCGACGTTTCCAAAACCGATATCATACTACTCGCCCAAGCCCTGGCCATGTCAGCGGCCTTGACGGAACAGCAGACTGGTGAGGACACCGTGTGTCCAAACAAGGTGCAGAACATTTTGGTTATCTCTACCCCTCACGATCAAAACGCGAGGGCTTATTCAAGAATCCGGAAGATACATACTAAACTCGGCGCCTTTGAGGTTTCAGCCTACATAGCCGCCCCGGATGGCACGTGCAAAGGTGTAATAAGGAACATCGACCCTTCTTTTGACGAGGGAGCCCTTAAAATGATGATTCTCAACCACAGAAACCCTACGGCATTAGTAGTCAGACAAATTAAGAACACACAAGTTGTTGTTATACTCTTCGACGGCATGCGGGTGCCCAACACAGTCATGTGCGGCGCCGCCCTCGTTCCGTGCTTTCTATACAAACGGCAGGTGGATGTATGCTACGCGTGTGGCCACGTGGGACACCGAGCCGACGTGTGCACCAGTAGCGAAGAGGAAAAGAACAAGTGCCGCGGCTGTGGGACAGCTAAGTCACAAGAATCAGAAGTTGGGGAACATCAGTGTACACCCAAATGTGAGGCATGCGGAGGCCCGCCCCCGTATCACCGGGGATAGGACGTGCACACAGCGCTACCAGATTCCATATATCGTAAGGCGTCGGCGCCGAAGACGACGACAAATGGCGCGAAACGGCGGCGATGAAGTCAGCACATCCTACGCACAGAGCACAGAGCAGGCTCCCTGCAAGCCCGCTCGGAATCGAGGGGGCGCTCTCAATCCAGAGGGCGCTCTCGATCCAAGAGGCGACCCGACTCAAGGAAAGGCGGGAGCGCCAGCGTATCCAGATCGAGATCCCGGTCCCGGTCCCGCTCCCAAACCATGAAGCGGGCCACGTGGGCCGACAAAGTCAAGGGCTCCGGCACAGCGCCCTCGACGGGAATGAAGACTACAACGGCCAAAAGAGCAAATGGTGAGGCACAATCCGAGCATGTGAATGATCCCCGAAGCCAATCACTTGAGGCGGAAAATCAACAGCTCAGGCGCGAACTTGCAGAGCTGGCAAATCTCGAACCGCGATGAAGATAAAATTACAGCTCTGGGCCCGTTTGCTGGCAAACCCAAGCGTAAAGCTCCCAACCCTAAACCGGTGAGCGAGACAGAAGATGAGGATGAGATGGCGGAGCCGAGCGAAGCCCCAGCTACCGCCGCCGATCCTCCTGCCAAATCAAAGGGCAAAGGAAAGCTAGCTTCCATAGAAAAAACCCTAGGACGCATGATGGAAATGCTCTCTGGGATGGAGACGAGACTAACTCAACTAGAGAGACCAAAGGCCCAAGCCAAAGGCAGGCTTACGGGTTCGACAATGCAGACTCAGGCGAACCCGAGTCCCGAAGGTGGGGCTAAAGGGCTAATTGATCATCATCAGTAGGCAAAATGGCGAACGCGAATATCAACAATCTGAAAATCTGGCAGTGGAACTGCGCAAGTTTCGAGAGGCGCAAGGCCCCATTGGGACAGCGTATCAGGTCTATTGCGGACAAGCCGCAAGTCATATTGTTACAGGAAACTCTATGTGGAGAAGAAATTTGTCTCTCGGGGTACCGCACGATAGCATACAGGGGAGAAAAGGGCAGAGATATTGCTACTCTAATCAGAAGGAACGTCTCGTTCGTTGAGCACAAGGTCCCCGCGTACAAAGCGGGCCTCGAGGCTCAGCTAATAGAGATCATACCCAGCAGAACAAGCAAGACTAATGTTTTCATTCTAAACGTGTACAGCGCGCCATCGGATAGGAAAAGAGAATTCAAAACATTACTAGGCACCGCGGCTAGGGCGGCGAGAAACACACCTCTCGTTGTTGCGGGTGACTTTAACGCCCCCAATACGGAGTGGGGGTACGGTTATAAAAGTACAAAAGGGACGAACTTGGCCTTCAACGCCTCAGAGCTCGGCTTAATACTTATAACAGACCCTAGGCTCCCCACCAGATCCGGTAACTCGGTTAGTCGAGATACAACCCCCGATCTCACCTTCCTCCGAGGTATCGAAGGTACGTGGGACAACCTCCAGGAGGGGCTAGGCAGTGACCATCACATACTCGAAATTCTGTTGCGTGTTAAATCCAGACAGCCCGCCAGATATGAGTATGTGGACTGGGATCTCTTTCGAAAAATCAGAGCAGAAACAGCCCCACCAGACGAGATGTATGCAGATCTGCTAGAGAATCTCAACAAGGCAGTTAAAGAAGCAACCAAGGAAATCACTACGGATCTGGAGGTTCCTAAAATGGACTCGAGACTAGCTCACCTTCTGGAGGCAAAACACGCCCTCTCAACCTGGTGGAAGACCCAAAAGCTCAATCGTAGACTCAGAGCGAAAATCGCGCATCTTAAGGAGATTGAGTCCTATTCGGCCCAGCTCGCCCGGCAGCAATGGGACGAGATGTGTACCGAAACGGACGGGCGTATGCGAAGAGGTAGCAAATGGAGCTTAATGAAAAGTCTACTCAACGATAAACAGTCTAAGGGTACCCTTAGCCTCGCGACGGATAGGCTCATAAATAAGCAAATCGCAAGCGGTCTCACCGAGAGGGAATTAGCCAACAACTTAGCATATACATATCTCCCCCTCGCCAAAGACGGAGATCGCCCGGTAGATGTAAACTACATGGGACTCTCGGCACCTGATCTAGACCAACCCTTCACCGTATCAGAGATCAGACATGTTCTCTTCAATCTGAATGGCAGATCAGCCCCGGGACCCGATGGAGTCACGAACAAACTCCTCAGGAACCTAGATGATAGGGCAATCGAGATAGTCACGGCCGAAATAAACGAGGTATGGAAAACTGGACAGGTCCCGATAGACTGGCGTACCGCAAAAGTGGTACTCATACCCAAACCAGGCAAACCCCTACATATAAACAACCTGCGGCCCATATCCCTTACATCATGCATCGCCAAGGTTGCGGAGCACGCGATACACAACAGGATCACTGAGCATATTGAGAACAAGGAGCTCTTTAGACACAACCTAATTGGCTTTAGACAGGCGTTGTCCACACAGGACGCTATGCTTTTGCTTAAGAGTGCAATCTTTGATAACAAGACTCGTGACGTGAGAGGGATCCTGGCACTAGACCTCTCCAAGGCCTTCGACAGGGTCGCGCATAGACACATCCTAACAGAGATTTCCTCTCTTAACCTGGGTCAGCGTTTTCATGACTACACCAAATCTTTCCTCGCGGATCGCAAGGCACACCTCCGACTAGGCACGGTCTCGGGAGGGCCCTACCAGCTAGGCAACTGCGGCACCCCGCAGGGCTCGGTCCTCTCCCCACTGTTATTTAATATAGCCATGCACAAGCTCTCCACTTGCCTCGATGCAATCCCAAACGT
>NC_051159.1:54560763-54563263 GCF_013339745.2 Dermacentor silvarum | reverse complement strand
CAAAAGAGGATGCTAATAGAATCCACCCACCCGTCAAGCACATCCAGCGATTCACAGTGCATTTTGTTCTTAAGTGCTCTTTACCAATGAACGGCCGCCCTCGCTAATGGCACCTCCAACATTACTATTTGCTGGCGACCGCTCTTGCGAGTAGTTTTTGCGTAAGAACGCTTTTGTGAACACAGGCGCTGTTCTTTATCTATCGCTGTTCAATCTCTCATGCATGTACGGGGCTTTCCTTAAACAGTATAGGTGGTTCTAAGCATCATTACGGCCGGTGGCCTCAGCTCATACATTTATTTCACTATTAGTTATACTTTCCAAGCATTCACTGGTGCGGGAGCTTTCTGTTTCCTCTCTTTAGTTGTATTCTCTGTTATCTTTCTTTCTTTTTCTTTTCTTTTTTTCACTCACCGGCAAATTAGGGAACGAAAAGTTAACTATCTGGTCAATGACTGGTGTGTCGAACTTCTCAGTGCTGCCCTCTACAGCTCCCCATCTTCCCCTCCCTCTCCCTCGCTCGCTCGCTCGTTCTCCTAATGTTTCAGCCATGAATCTTCCTCGCAGATATTGGGGACCCAATTCTGATGGACCTGGAGCCCAATTTTCTTCCCTCCGCCGACAAGCTTCTCCGCTCCAGCCGTCTCCTCACAAGTGGACACGGTCTCTCAGCCTTTTTTTCCCCCCTCTTGCGCGGAAAGAGCCATTCATTCCGCTTGCGGCGAACGGCGAAAAAAGACGTTGGCACGTGGCTACGCTTTCCGGCGGGACGAAAAATGGGGACCAAATGGGGCATCGCCATCCATCACTGCGGCCAATAAAGGGAAGATAAGTGTCCCCCCCCCCTCCCTTCTTCCCTCGGTGCATTATAGGCCGGGGTCCCTTATCTGTTGTGTCCTCGGGGGCCCCGTGATGCGTTAAATAACTCCTGCTTTTCGCTACGCATCGGCGGCGGGACGCGTTCTCCGGTATAGCAGCAGGGCGCCTCATCGCGCCTCAGCTGTACGCTCTGTTCCACGAAAGAAGGGAAGAAAGGCGTTCACTGCTATGCGCCCTCACGAAAATTCATTTAGACATCCCATAGAACGATCATAAACGTTTTCGTTAGATGTGTTTATAATTTCTATAGACAACGTATGGACCGGTGTCCTAGCACTTTTTCTCGACTATTGTATGTAGACTTTCTGCATCTTTTCACTGTGCTCGTGAAACTACCGGCTCTGTTGCTCTTTCCCTTCTTTCTATCATCCATTCCCTTTCTCACGAGCAAGGTGCCCAAGTGAACATCTGTCTGATTAACCCTTCCTCTGCCTTTTCCTGTCTCTTTTCTTTCTCTGTCTCTACACGCTTGAATATGTGTGGACAACGAATAGACCTGAAATCGAATCCTTGACGACGGCTGTAAACAAACAGTCTGTAAATCATATAGATAAAACGAATAATCCATGCGATTATATATTATATACGATACATAAAGCTTAGTGGACACGGGAAGTCCACAATCTGCAGGCTGCCTCATTTCATTTTTGCAGGGGGTAGCTGGAGCTACAGGCGTCTGTCTATTAGAGACCGCCGAATTACTGTGCAAAACTGTTCGCGACCTTCCTGCTATGGCTTCGGATTTCATCGCTGGCTATTGTGTATTATTCCTTGGTTGTCGCACAACGATTCACGTTTGGTTGTATGACAGTTTTTCCCTCTTCTGACCTTGTGTCTGTACTAAATTTGAGCTATTAAACAATATCACTAGCATGCATAAACCTGAAGCGTAATCGCACGCGAAAAAAAAAAGTATATATTTATATATGAAGCAAGTAGTTCTTAGGATGCGGCGTTTAAATTAAAAGAAGTGCAGGTACACGTAGAAAAGCAAAAACATTTA
Organism: Dermacentor silvarum; assembly: GCF_013339745.2. Taxonomy (NCBI): domain Eukaryota; kingdom Metazoa; phylum Arthropoda; class Arachnida; order Ixodida; family Ixodidae; genus Dermacentor; species Dermacentor silvarum. The sequence continues at coordinate 54,561,381 of NC_051159.1, read as the reverse complement.
ATTTCAACGTTTCGGCCGGCGTCCGGCCTTCAACTCTTGATATATATATCTGCAGACTTCAGCGATTCCTCGGGCTCCGGACTCATTTACTGCGCCGGCACCAGGTTGTCCTGGCTGACATCGATATTCTCAAGAACAACTTCTTTCATGTCCATTTCAGTACTGCTTGCTATGGCCTGCGGAATACTTTCACAGACGCCACCATTTTCACAGTCTCCATGGTGCACAAAACACTGCACAAGGCGCCATATAGGATTGTTACGCGATAGTGTCAGTGATTAATGCGCCCGCCTCTCGACTGCACATTGTCGCGAAGGTATGACTTCGATCCGCGGTAGTGGGGGAACTTTTGCCTTTCTTTGCCATATGGCGAAGGTGAAACTGAAGGTGTGGAGGTGACCTGATGATGACGACGGCGTAACGGAAATGATGGGTGCAAGGACACGAAAATTCCCGCTTATAGCTTTAAACTGCTGTCATAGTAAAAACCCTCGTTCGTGTGAGGAACCAGTGCTTCCCATTTTGGAAGTGCTATGGCAGTTGGAGTGTTAGCGAGCCTTTGTACACAGCCACGTTGCTTAAGGCTTGGGACGTGAGGCTTGCGTACAAAGGACCCTT
>NC_051159.1:54086076-54239325 GCF_013339745.2 Dermacentor silvarum | reverse complement strand
GTTTCGGCCGTTGTGATTCATGCAATCTGGCTGGTAATGTATAGGATTCTACATACCAGGTGTGCTATGCAGGATGCGCCGAGTTTGGCGAAACTCGGGATCTTCATGAACTATGGCGACGCCCCAAGATGAAAGAACTAATCGTAGCAAAACGAAGTCTGTCCGGCGGCGCGCCTCCAGTTTCATTGGTTTATCTAGATTTAGTCTGGGTGGCTTTGATCGTTTGTCCGTTGCCATAAGGGCAGTCGACAAAGTGGGGCTCACGCGATGATATCGTCGGTGCATGGTCGTGCCTTCTCTCACTTGTTTGACGTTTCACCGAGTGCATTACAGGCAGAAGTAAGTTATAAAATTAAAGAACTTAGTACGATAATATTGTCCGTGCCTCAAAACGTGCCGGAGTCGAGGGGATGTGAAAGGACTGCTGGAGCCGATGGCGCGGGCTGCTATGATGGCGTACTGTCTTCGGCCATGGAGGCGGGAGAAACGTGGCGTCCGCTCCGAAGATCGAGGGCCGGATGGAATAGAGCCCGTAACCGCCGCCAAAAAGCGGTTGTGGGGAGCATTTACGCTACAGTAAATAACGAGCACTTGGCTAGTCAAGACTGCACAGAGCGCACAGGGTTCAGTCGGTTTTCAGTCCCACAGGAGAGCCGCTGACCGAGCCCCACTACAACGTCTTTGTCTTCGCCATTGCGCGTGACAATATTAGTCACATTAACGTGGGTTATAAGCATTTTAAAGTTTACAAGATGTACACTGAATTTGCTATAGACTAATTTGTAGTTTAATAACGTTTCGAGTTACACCACGAAGGAACGCCCCTCTCCTTTTCTTTCCTCTGGATTGGATTAGCGCGGGTCGCTAGGTGCTTGCGCTCTCATTTCCGAGCACAGATTGGCGTGCGGTTGGTTTTTGCACTGGGTTTTCAACAGACGGCTCGTTTCTCCTTCGCTTTCCTCTGGATTGTATTGGTGCGGCTCGCTACGTGCTTGCGCTCCCTTTTCCGAGCACAGATTGGTGCGCGCCTGGTTTTCGCACTGGGCTTTCAACAGATCACTCGTTGCTCGCGCCTAAGTAAGGCTGCGAGACGAAGCGATCGCCGGCTAGCGCCGAAGTGGTTAGCCGCGCGCTTACCGTGTAAGCACTCCAGAATGCCGGAAAGCACTTATACAAGGGTAAGAAAACTACTTTTTATTTTCTTTTACTTTGAGATGCCCCTTCATATTGGGTAGCCCCTAGCGATCCGTGGCTTCTAACAAACACAAGAGAGGATCTTGGGAGCGGATGTAGCCGTTGACTGCCACCGCATCCATGTCAGGTGGGACTCCAGCAGCGGAGCAGTTACCCTGTACCCACCGCTGACGAGGTGGCGCTTCACTTTTTGACAATAACTTTCTATTTCATGCGTGTAAGTGCCAGTGATGGGGTCCACAAAGTTCGCGCTATGGTTGACTGTTTCCCAACGCAGATTGAGGCTCGCCCCGTTAGCATCCACTAAATTTGGGATACAGTTGCATGCTGTCCAATCTTCGCTGAGAATAATGGTCCTCAGTTGAACATTGGCTCCAATAATGGGGCGTAGCGTCGCCGCGTCTTGTGGGTCAACCTTGAAAAGTAGCAGCACCCCTGTCGTCGCACACACATGCCGCAGACCCATGTTCTATGATCTTTAACACCACCGTAATTTTGGCGGCTCGGCGGAACGTTGTCGCCCGTCACCAGGCGGCCTCGATTGTGCTTCCGCTTGCCGCTTAGAAGGCACTTGTCAATTTGCACTATCTTTGTGGGGCCGCCGAGTAGAGGTCGCGCGAGCAGTTCGTCCCTCGCGACTTCGTGGGGCTAGTTCCTCCAGTCGGCGAGGGCGTGCTCCGACAGAGGAAACAAGTCTCCGGTCATCTCCTTCATAAACCATATGTCTACGCTTTTGCTGAGGCAGAAGGTCAGCCAAATCACTTGCCGCCTGGAGAGGTGGACGTTCCGACTGCCGAGGCGATCCGTGTTGGCGCAGTAACTTCCTTCGCCTCTCTAACCACGCAGTGCAGCTGTAGACCGTGTAAGTGCGAAAACTGATTACGGCACCTGTTGCACCGGAAGGCAGCCCGGCGTCATTCTGAGTCTTCTTGTATAATGTGACCACTTCGCCTTCGCAGGTTGGTTGGTCCAGTTTGAACCCCAGGTGCTTGCAAGTACCCCAGTACTCCGATGACGCCGCCAGACCTGGCCTCGGACTGGGGCGCGGTGGACGAACAGCGCTTGAAGCCGGAGAAAGCCGAAGCGATCGCAGGAACTCTTCCTCCGCAGCCTAGTCACACCAATCTGCGCTCGGAATCATAATTTCACCACCACGCTGTATCCGCAGACGGGGGCCTTCGCCTAACTCGTCACACAGCCAGCGCACGGACGTTTTGGAGAGGCAAAAATGACGCTGAAACTCTACGTATGCCAAGTAGGTGAATGGGTCCAGACGGTCATATTGACGCTTGCTGCCGTTGGATGCCATGACACACACAGCTGCTGCCGCCGCCATGTTCCCGAGTTCACTCGAGGGGGGTTCATGATGTACGAGTTCGGCACGAGTTCGTCTGTCAATCAATACCATAGGTCACACCCCGCGCAATAATGCACCTCTTGTGCGCACACCCACCACGGTTGGGCCACGCCCAACTTATTTTTCGGCAACAGTGACGCGGTGATGATCTGAGAGGCATCAACAATCTTGTTTGCCGAAATAAGACACGCACAACGCGCTGTCATCGGCGGTGTACTGAGCAACACTATCAAAAGCAAAACGTCGACCTTCCCAGGCTTATGCATATATCTTCTTGGGCTGTGATGGCCCTACAACACGGTTCATTGCCTGGGTTGTGGCGACGTAGCGCACAGCAAATAATTATCTGCACGTCACTGTAGCTGCTTGCAAGGCGTCGATGCGCCGTGGCGGACGACGATGCTGAGCAGTGCGTAGTGTTTTCCAACGACAACGTATCGCAGCTATCGTTTGAGATAGCTGCTCTGTCATCAGTGATGTATCACATGCAGCCGCAGTGTCGCAAACACGGTCGACGTCGAGAATCGCTCGCTTTTGCAGACCCAGTTTGATGACATTTCTTCACCACAAGCACGACACACTAAACAGTTGCAACACCTTCCAGCGCTCGAAGTATATATTTCATCACTGCATACAGGAGCCCTCACCCGCCAAAGTTCGATTGCTGCGCTGTCCATGTGCGATCACTGTTAGCTCAGCAGCAGAGGCAATTCGCAAGCACATTGGTGTGCACAACACTCAAGTTCTTCGTACATACGCACGAAGGCACATTCCCCTAGCAACGATGACAAGCGATGAATTGTGTCGCTGCCTACGCAGATAAACAGGTACATTTGCACTGTGCTGTGTCACTATGGACCATAAAACACCATACAGCCATTTTGCAGGGACAGCTGTTACTCCCGTCTCTATGGCTTGAGTGTCGTTTCAGTTGGTAAAGTGGCGGTCTTATCCGCCTCAGTGAAGCACCTGCAGTGAACAGCCATGCCGCTGACCTGCGTTTCTATTCCCCTAATAGAAAGGGAACGGACAGACTATCGCCATGACTGACTCTATCGAGACTAGCACTGCAGTGCCCTTGGCAACTGCTCACCGTATGAGCTACCACGTGCGTGCGACCCTCAAGAATGCGTCCGCTTGTAAGCTTTCGCCTCACTGTGGCCACTCGCGGAAAAAAAGTGCACTATTTAATCATTCGCTCGATCTCCGTTTGTCATCAGAAATTTATAGAATTCAAAACGAAACACCGATATTTCATAAAATGAAATGTTTGTCATTTTATTGGTTGAATTTTAACGTATTCGAGTGAGGGAAAGTTCCGGAGCGAATGGGGGCTGTTCTCGAAAAGAAGTTGGCGCTTCTTTTGTTTGAGCAAAGTTGACCGAAAGCGCATCCACCACTACAAAAAGCAAGTTGTACCAGCCGGGTGACCGGAATTTCACCGGATAAAGCATTGCCGTTCTCACAAGCTTACGGTGAGAGATCGTCCGAGCGATCAGAGTAGGAGCACATCGCCCTGAAAAAAACATGCAGAGCCAGTGCACATATTTCAATACATGTGAGGTGAAACCTAAGAAAGCGGTTCACTAAATGCTTTAGAACTAAGGGCAATGAGTACATTTTTTTTACTTTCATTCTGTTGAAAGTATAATCTCAAAGAATATTTATGCTTATTCGCCACAAATGTCACAACTGTATTATCATGCACTTTCCTTTCGCACATCATCTTTCGCAAGCTAAGCCGAAACGCAAAGACCAAATCAGGCGGATGCACAGTGTGAGACGTATGCGCAGCCATGGGACACATTCTGCGACGATTACTTTCGGCGATATTATCGTATCGGCCGTCAGGCGCGCATTCCTTGGTTGGTGAAGAAAACCGCGTGAGCTGATTGATTGGTTGAGCAATACGTCACGCGAAGGCGATAGTATCGTCAAAGTAATCGTCCCAGAATACGTCCGCAAGTGACAAGGACGAAGGCAGCTATGATGGATGTTGAGGAAAGAATGGTGATGACGGGTGCATGCAGAGACATGGACGACACGTATCCAGTAACATTTAAGGATTCCATATTTCTTATGTCACAGTAGAACATGCGAATTCTGGAGGATTTCCCAAGAACGGGCATGGTTCTGATGGCGTATACTGAATGGCTAAATAATAACAAAAAAGATTTATTCAAAGAATGCGTGAAATATAATTCGCCATTCTATTAACATATCCGTGTGCTCTGAACAGACATAAATGGTAAAGTTATTATGTAGAAAGAGAAGCGAGACATGCCTATTCTGGAGAATAGGCCAAGAGCTTACACCAATGTAACATACTGAATGGCTAAATCACAGCAAATAAAGTAAATTGAGGAAGCCTCTAAATATCATTCACCATTGCAATATAAGATCGCTGTGCATTATATGTTGCCTGTGAGCCGATACTGTATGTTCAGGTTTCATTTCGAGAGGCAATATAATAACAATAGAGCAATTAAGAATTGCTCAGCATAAAAGAATTTTTATAAGCCATTTTGCTGGTAGTTTCTCATATATATATATATATATATATATATATATATATATATATTGTCACGGTACAACGCCGAGAGAGGACAGGCAGACGTTCTTCAAGAACAGCAGGACGACCTGTTTAAGCAAAACGGAACGGCGACACGTCTTCTTCGTCGTTAGCCAAAATCCCACTGACCCACTAGACGGAGTCCGTTAATGTTCCCATCGTCCTTGTCGTCTACCTAGAGCACACGCGTCATTTGTCCCTCCTTAGAAGAGCATCGTCCCGATGCTATACCAGAAATGCCACTTGCGGAAGTGAGGGTCTCTCGCAAAGTCATTCGCTCACATACGGCTTCATGCGTACAACATGCACAAGTTCAGGACGGTGCGGGCGGCGCCTCGTACAGTTAGGGCTATCGGGGACGACCTCGTAGGTGACATCACTGAGTCGCCGCAATACCCGATATGGGCCGAAGTATCGCCTTAACAGCTTTTCGGAGAGGCCTCGTTTCCGTATGGGTGTCCAAACCCACACTCTGTCGCCGACTTCATAGCTTACGGTTCTACGGTGGGCATCATAGCGGCCTGCGTCGTAGTCTTGCTGCTGGCAGATCCGCACACGCGCGAGCTGCCGAGCCTCTTCGGCACGTTGCGTGAAGACATCGGCGTCCGTTTCGGTGTCGTCAAATTCGTGTGGAAGCATTGCATCCAACATCGTTCGTACATCTCGGCCATGAACAAGGGTGAACGGAGTCATGCGCGTCGTCTCTTGTTTCGCCGTGTTGTACGCAAACGTGATATAAGGGAGGATGTCATCCCAATTTTTATGTTCGACATCCACGTACATTGAAAGCATGTCTTCAATTGTTTTGTTAAGGCGCTCTGTCAGTCCGTTGGTTTGTGGATGGTAGGCGGTCGACTTCCGATGAGCTGTTCCACTTAGCAGCAAGACGTGATCTAAAAGTGCAGCCGTGAATGCGGTTCCTCTGTCGGTAATTACGACGCTTGGGGCTCCGTGTCGCAACACAACATTTTCAATGAAAAAGCGCGCCACCTCGGCCGCTGTGCCTTTCTGGATGGCCTTTGTTTCAGCGTAACGTGTCAGATAGTCGGTTGCGACGAGAACAAAGCGATTCCCTGCAGTGGAAGTAGGAAGCGGGCCCAAGATATCCATTCCAATTTGATCAAATGGTGTTCGAGGAACCTGGACAGGTTGTAGGAGGCCGGCTGGTTTCGTCGGAGGTGACTTGCGCCTCTGGCAGTCAAGACAAGAGCGAACGTGATGTTTCACGGCCGTGGTAAGTCTCGGCCAGTAGTAGCTTTGCCGCACTCTGCCCAATGTTCGCGTGTAGCCTAAGTGACCAGAAGTCATCTCGTTGTGACAGGCTTGAAGTACTTCCGAACGAAGAGCTGCAGGAATGACGAGCAGGTAGGGGGACCCGGTAGAAGAAAAGTTTCTTTTGTAAAGGACTTTGGCCCGTAAACAAAACGACGACAGTCCTCTGGCGAAAACCCTAGGTGCTTTCGCAGACCTTCCTTCTAAGTAGTTGATGAGTGCAAGCAACTCAGGGTCGTCCCGTTGTTGTTGAGCGATGGCGGCTGTGTCCAGAACACAAAGAAATGCTGTATCGTCTTCTTCGAGTGGAGAAGCCGACTCTATCGGCGATCGAGACAGGCAGTCAGCATCCGTATGTCGCTTCCCCGACTTGTACATGACCGTCATGTCAAACTCTTGCAGCCTTAGGCTCCAACGTGCCAATCGTCCGGACGGATCTTTAAGGTTCGTCAACCAACACAGTGAATGGTGGTCGCTGATAACTTTGAAAGGGCGGCCGTACAAATATGGGCGAAATTTCATAACCGCCCATACCACCGCGAGGCATTCTTTCTCAGTTGTGGAATAATTAGCCTCTGTGCGTGAGAGTGTTCGGCTTGCGTAGGCAATCACTCTTTCCATGTCCTCCTGCCGCTGTACAAGAACAGCTCCCAAGCCAACATTGCTGGCATCCGTGTGGAGCAATGTAGGAGCGGTCTCATCAAAGTGGGCAAGCACTGGAGGTGTCTGGAGACGTTGCCGCAAGATGTTAAATGCACCTTGCTCTTCATCACCCCATACAAAAGGAGCATCGTCTCTCGTGAGGCGGGTTAACGGCGACGCAATGCGAGCAAAGTCTGCAATAAACCGCCGGTAATAAGCGCAGAGGCCGAGGAACCGCCGGACAGCCTTTTTGTCGGATGGTACGGGAAACTGTGCGACGGCGGTAATTTTTGCAGGATCTGGGCGGACACCGGCGTGGCTGACGACGTGACCAAGAAACTGTAGTTCCGCAAAGCCAAAGTGGCACTTCTCCGGTTTCAGCGTGAGGCCGGCGGATCTTATGGACTGCAGAACTGCTTCAAGCCGTTCGAGGTGTTCTTTAAACGTTGCGGAAAACACGATGACGTCGTCGAGGTACACTAAGCAGGTTTTCCACTTCAGACCGGAAAGCACAGTATCCATGAGGCGTTGGAACGTAGCAGGCGCAGAGCACAAGCCGAAAGGCAAAACCTTAAATTCGTACAGGCCGTCTGGGGTCACAAAAGCAGTTTTTTCACGGTCTCTGGGGTCTACTTCGATTTGCCAATAGCCGCTTTTTAAGTCCATGGAAGAGAAGTAACGTGCGTGTCGAAGCCTGTCGAGGGAATCGTCGATACGGGGTAGCGGGTACACGTCTTTCTTCGTCACTTGATTTAGTTTTCGGTATTCCACACAGAAACGCAAGCTGCCGTCTTTTTTCTTGACTAGAACTACAGGCGATGCCCAGGGACTCGTTGATAGTTGGATCACGTCGTCTTCAAGCATTTTTGTCACCTGTTGTTGTATGGCTTCACGTTCTCTGGGTGCCACACGATAAGGATTTTGGTGAATGGGTCTCGCCGTATCCTCTGTAATTATTCGGTGCTTTGTTAGAGGCGTCCGACCAACTCTTGAAGTCGACGCAAAGCAGTCGACGAACTGGGCCAATAGTGTAAGAAGCTGTTCTCGTTCGTGCGGCGGCAAAACAGTGCTGACGTCAAGTGCGGGAGCTGGGTCTTGTGTAGGCGCTTCTTCGAGTAGCGAACAGCAGCCGCGAACATCCGCAACACCGTCAAAATAAGCCACAGCCGTGCCTTTTGGAAGGTGCCGTCTCTCTGTGCTAAAATTTGTTAGCAAGAGGTTCGTGCGCCCGTCGGTGACATTGACAATTCCTCGTGCGACCGAGATACCGTGACTAAACAACAAAACGGTTATTTGATCGGCAATTCCTTCGCAATGAAACGGTACGTCACAGGCCACCGAAACAAGAATACATGACCGAGGTGGGATTACGACGTCATCTTCTGTTAGACGAAAGGCATTGTGTTGCGGCGATAAGTAATGGATTAAACCAGGGCTCTTATAAAACGTCACCATGCGGTCTGGAATGTTAATTACGGCACCGTATTCCCTTAGGAAATCCATTCCAAGAATCAAAGCTTTACAGCTTTACAGGAAGAACGATGAAAGAGGCCACGAAAGAAGAATCTCCAATATTAATTCTTGCAGTACATCTTCCAGTAGGCATCAGGAATTGGCCGCCTGCCGTCCTTATGTGAGGTCCCGTCCATGGCGTCTTCACTTTCTTCAGGCGGAGGGCGAGTTCCTGACTTATTATAGAGAAGTCAGCACCAGTGTCGACTAATGCTGTCACTGGCTGCCCATCCACAAAAACATCAAGGTCGGCACTCACAATTTCTTCGGGGCCGGTGGTTATCGGCTGCTCGGCGTTCGGCAGCGGGCGATTTGGGGGCTTTTTATTGTCTTGCGGCGGGCCTGCAACCTTACCCCCAGAGGTCGCCGCCTTCAGTTTCCCCGGCGGGGGCTGGGCGACCTTCGGCCTTGAAAGTTAGCAAAAGTACGTCCAGCAGGCATTTGGCGTGGAGGGGTAGGAGAGCGCGACCGATGGCCGAAATCAGTCCGATCATTCGGCACGGATTCGTCATTCGGGTGCGCTATGGGAGGTCCCTGAGAAGCAGCGTCGTCGCGGCGTAGCAGGGAGTCGCCATCTGCACGTCGACCATCAGACCACGGACGAAGAGGTCGAAAGGATGTGTCGCGATGCCAGCAATGGCGCGAAATATGGCCGGCGCCCCCGCAGTTAAAACAGAGAGGGCGGTTATCGGCGGTGCGCCACGCGTCGGATCTCCGAAATTGTGGCCGTCTCGAAGGGTCGTTTTGCGGTGTGGTCCAAGGCGCGGCGAATGACGGCTGGCGGTAGGACTGCATCGGCATCACGGGTGCGCGCCGCAATGCCTCCTCTTGCGGCGGCGACCAAGGAGCGGCTCTCGGAGGCTGGTTGTACGGGGGTGTGGTTGTAACGGGTGGGGAACATCGGACAGCGGCGGCGTAACTCATGGGACGCTGGTGGTCGGGAAGATCGGCGGCCGGTAACGCCTGCCTGATTTCGTCGCGTACCACTTCGGCGATTGACGCGACGGGGCTATCCAGTGTCGATGTCAGGATCCGGTGAACTTCTTCTCTGACGATCTCTTATCATTTCACGCAAGGAGCTCTGATACTGTGGAGTCAATGCGGCGGCATTGATTGCGGTGCTGGTGGACAGACGATCGTACTGCCTGCATCGTTGATGAAGGGCCCGCTCAATAGCCGTAGCCTCCTTGATAAAATCAGCGACGGTGACGGGTGGATTGCGCACAAGCCCCGCGAACAACTGCTCTTTTACACCTCGCATGAGGTAGCGTAACTTCCTATCCTCGGTCATGTTCGGGTCGGCTCTACGAAAGAGACGGGCCATGTCTTCGGCGAACATTGTGACCGACTCATTGGGTTGTTGCACCCGTAGCTCCATCAACTGTTGGGCGCGGTCGCGTCGGTCAGCACTTGCAAACGTATCGGTGATTTTCTGCCGAAAGTCATGCCATGTCGATAGGCTAGCTTCGCGGTTCTCATACCAAGTACGGCCACTGTCGTCAAGCGCGAAATAGACGTGGGAGAGCTTTTGCTGCTCAGTCCACTGGTTAATCTGGGCGACGCGCTCGTACTTGTCGAGCCAGTCTTCAATGTCTTCGAACGCTGCACCGCGATAGCGATCGGGAACCAGCGGATGAAGAACAGTTACCTGTTGTTGACTGGGAGACTGGCTGCATTGGGGTGCTTGCGGTGGGCTCGTTTCGGCCATTGCCAGATGTGTGGAGCTCCTGGAAAGATGTGGTTGAAGAGGGGAGAACTCCAGGGCGAGGCCTAGCAGTCGACGACTGAAGCGGTGCACGGGGGTCGTAACTGGTGACAATGCGTCCGGGCTAGATGAACGACTCCCAGAAGGAGTCCGTAGCATCAGGCGTGGTCAATATACCCAGCACCTCCACCACTGTCACGGTACAACGCCGAGAGAGGACAGGCAGACGTTCTTCAAGAACAGCAGGACGACCTGTTTAAGCAAAACGGAACGGCGACACGTCTTCTTCGTCGTTAGCCAAAATTCCACTGACCCACTAGACGGAGTCCGTTAATGTTCCCATCGTCGTTGTCGTCTACCTAGAGCACACGCGTCAATATATATATATATACATATGAATCTATACGTGTATATTTATATATACGTAACGTATCCACGCATATATCCGCCGAGATTGCGACTGACAATGCGGGACACGGGACCCAGCACCTAGCTGCCAGGCAGCCACGTGAAACCTCTGAGATTTGGCTAAAAAGCTTCACCGTGAAATCAGCGGAATGCTCCTCGAATGTCACAGGTTGTGTCGCTGTATATGGGCTGCGTAGCGCATCGTCCATGGCCACGATGTGCACCGGTTTGACACGGTAATGCCACTAAACTTCATGAAGGCCGCTTATGTCGACCGTGACGCGTTTGTCACTTCGGTGCGACTGTCTGAATGGTTGAAGTTGAAGAGGCTAATGAGATTCATCGTACCATGCAAAATGGTGTGAGCAAGGGACAATATCCAAGCAGGTATGCACGGCGCGTGGGACAAGATGACCGTAGTGTGAAGGCGCAAACGTGTTTGTGGCATATTTACTTATTTTATTTTTGTATTTACAAATACTGCTGTTATTATGCAAGGCATAGCAGGAGTAGGTACGAATAAAGAATAAAGCTGTAATACAGGACACAACAAAGATAGATGTGCGATGTTTAACTGTAACCATGGCTGGGTAATAGATTAGTAAAACTATCAAATGGTAGGTTACTCAAACAACCATCTAATTTATTTCATGGTTTATTGGTTAAGCAAAAAAATAAAACAATATATGTAACAGCCAAAGTAGGACCTAAATGGCACAATATTTAGCGGATACATAAGTATAGTTTGCCGGATATAAGGGCTACAAAACTCATAAATGGTAAATGACCAACGTTGAGTGCGCTATATTGTGTAGCAAAGAAATCTGCTCAAAATCCCATTGGCACTTTAAGGAAGAAAGTCTTCAGCTGGAAGTTTTCACTGTCGGTGAAGAGACATGGTCATTCCTTTGGCAAACTAGTGTAATCACAATTTTTGCATTGATTAAACTTTATCAGTGTCCTGTGAAAAATTGGATGACCACACAACATAGACATATTCAAACACAAAGTGCACCAGGGATCTGTATGCCCAGATCTTGCACAAGATGGTGATATTCTTTATTGCAGTCTTTAGATAGCGAAGCACGTTCTTTTGTGCTTGCGCATATTGGATTTGGTGCACGTGGACATGAAAATGCAGAGTTATTGGCATATTTATTTCGAAATAGTTGAACTCTTTGCTGTGTTCCGTACTCGAAGGGCAAATGTCCCTTGTTGTTGGCGAACGTTATCACTACTGTCCTCTTGATATTATTTTACACGTGCTGTCGGCCCCTCCACTCAAATAAAATAGAAAATAGATTGTCCGACATACTTTTATCATGAGTCCTGGCAATGTTAGTGCATAAGGGACAATGGTAGGCATACAAAGGAATTTTGACGCGGCTGTAGGTAACTATTTTAACATATCGCGTAATCATTGTGCAAACTCCCGCTGCCTGGGTAAGCATCGTCTGCGTTCCACGTCCGGTACGCCTTAAAGCCGTTTTACATGGTGCGATTTTGCAGTGCGATTTTCGCACCGGAAGTGCGATTTCCGTCGCATGCGACGAAAATCGCAGTCGCAGGGCCGATTCTGCGATTTTCGGCTGCGACCAACTGGTTTTTCGCAGCGTCGCAACGTCGCAGCAATCTTTGCGATTTTCCGTCGAAATGGCGCCGACAGGTATTTCGCGACAGGTATTTGGAAAATGGCGGCGGTCGCTCAAGCGGCTCAACGCAACGTTTGTAGATACTTTTTTTGTCTATAAATATCGGCTCAACAAGCCTCGAACAGTGCAACTAATTGTGTGGACCCTTGGATTGCGCAATCGGTACGTAACATCAGCACCGACACGCGAACAGTGCAGATAAAAACTCGTAGGACAGATTCGGTTCTCTGATTTCTATGCGTTTGTTGACACGCAACGTTGCTAATCTGGCGACGCTGTTCTTTGCGTTGGCTTCGGGTGCTGATAGTTCGTACTTTTGCTTGATTTTCCGTTATTCACACGCGCTGCGAGTTGGTAAATACTACGAGGTGTCCGTCACGGGAAGCGTGCATGCATGGCCTTCGGATGTCGTCCTAATTTTCTGGTTCTGGAGACAACTCGCGACATACGAAAATGCCACAGTTATATCGTGGTATGCTTTTACGGACGTAAAATTTTAAAGAATATGCAACTACGAACAAATGCTACGGTCAATAGGTCACGCTATACGCGCGACCGTTTAGTTGCAGTAGGTTGGTTTGGGCTTTCATGCGCATTTCCCCAATTAATTATTTCATTTCAAAGTTCTGTTACTTCCGCTGCTAGACGCGTCTGCTTATCAAGCTTGCAAAGCGAAGGTGCAAACTATATATCGTAATGACTGTTCTACAATAGCATATTTAACGCTTTGACTGGGAATAAACAGTATTGCCAATTTGTTTTCGAGGCAATATTTAAACAGTTTTATTCCCTCATTTTTCTGATGCATCATTTTTCTCCTGAATAAAAAAACCCAATAAACCTTCAGTGTGTTGCAGACTTTGTATCCTTACTGCATCTGTATTAACCCTCGCATTAAAAGGTAATTGCACATTTCGCTTACTTCAGTGCATCGAATTACTTTTGTTTATGCTGGTTGTAACATATCACAGTACTCTAAGAAACTACTTAGCCATAAACACCCTTGCCTTTTCTTGCTTCTCTGTCTCTACTTCCTGTAAAACACATGCAATAGTGCGAAAAGCCGGCAGACATCTGGTTTTTATAAGTAGAAGATAACACATTAAACAAAATCAGATCAAAATTATGCAGTGAAGTCAGCCGGTTGCATTCTTTCGTGTGAATGATAGTATCTTTTCAAGTGTGGGTGGGTCTTGCATGTCCACAGCTCATAAAGTGTGCAGACTCATCGCGAGGCGTAGGTATTGCCCATCAAGATGGAGGCAATGTTGCTAATGAGTCTGCCCTTACATGTATTACTGCATAAACTCTTATAACCATATCCCATCATTACTCAGTCGAGCTTGCTCAGAGTCATATTCACCAAAATTCTACTTATCCGAGCTTGCTCTGACTCATATTCACCAAAATTATACTCGGCCGAGCTTGATCTGACTAATATTCACAAAGATTTTACTCAGGCATGCTTGCACCGAGTCATATTCACCAAATATCTACTTAGCCAAGCTTGCTCTGACTTATATTCATCAAAATTCTACTCAGGTAAGCTTACACTGAGTCATACTAACCAAAACTCTACCTGCCGAGCTTGCTTTGACTCATATTCACTAAAATTATACTCGGATGAGCTTTCCCTGACTACCACATAACAATATTCACTAAAATTTTACTCAACTGAGCTTGCTCCTTACTCGTATTCACCAAAATGCTACTAAGTCAGGCTCAAACGAACTCAGACTCATGGTTAGTTCAAAGTCTTAGTGAGCCGACGTTTGAGTGAGTTCACCGGGCTATGTATACATTACATTATGTGACCTGTGCGGTGAATAAGCAAACATTGCCTATGAGTACGTGTTGCATCGGGTGAAATAAGGACAACTGTAAACACTGCAGTTAGTTTTCTAGAGTTTAACTCACCGTTGCATGAAAGGTTCGCCTTATGTCGATTCAAGCAAGTGCATTGGATCTGCATCATATTTTTTGCCAATCCTGCAGGCTGTCCTGGCCATAACTGGGTACATTTGTACATTTCAACACAAAGTTGAATAAATGACTGTAGTGCAATATATTAAAAAAAAGATGCTTGCATCACTCCACGTATAACAATCAGAACATGATACAAACACATGCACATAAGATGCACACAAATGATAAATACATAAACAGATGGAATCAGCTAGCCACCATCTATTGAAAAAAAAAGAAACAGCACAAAACTACGTATAACCATTCCCCTTGCCAGGTACATGGGCTATAGGTGCAGCCTAGCAGTTACCTCGAGTAGCAGCTATGGACGCTTTTGCATTCGCAGCTCGCCACTAAATCACTCAAGTGTGTTCAGTGTGCACTTGTACTTAGGCACACTTTTTATTGTCTATATCTCAAAAATTTAATGTGGCTCCTCAAAATTTGGCAATGTTTGGATTCTGACGCTTGTAAAGGTAAATATTTTTATTCCATTTTCGTTCAAGGTGAAGGCTCATACAAAAGATTAGAGGTATTGTCAGTGCCCCTCACTTTCTCTGAGAACATGAGTAGTCTGTTATTGAGATTCTAGCAGCTTTTCAACAGCAATAAAGGGAATCAGCTTCCCCTGTTTTTTGAGCATTGGGTTAATGGAGGCAATTCAGGGAGGCATAAAGTTTTGCTAATACAATCGGTTCGGGAATACCAGATTAGACTGTACCTTGACACTTTCTTTGCACTTTCTTATTTTGGTCAAATAACGTAGTTTGAAATGGCTCCAGTTAGCATGCTCTAACATTAAGTACATGACAAGCTTAACAGACTGGGATGCTGGCTTTCATTTCCAGGAAAGGAACCATAGTACCTGCTCCAGTTGCGTATGTTTTGGTTATCTGGGGTTTGCAGCATCTTTTAAGATAATGTGCTCAAGCAGACAGAAGCACATGTATCCTATTAGCGGATAGTTTCGATAGCTCCTTACTTTACACTTGCCACTATGAATACAAATTTTAGCGCTCGATTTTGTTATTAAACAAACAAACGTACTCCTAACAACGTATTTTATTGTTAGCCGTGGGGCTACGCGGCTGCGCTACGTACTGCAGCATATTAATTTAAGCTTCTTGATGCAGATTCAGAGCACACTAACAGCGCAAGAAACATGACGAGAAAATAGACGACGCCCATGTCTGTCAGAATGATACGATACTACGTACACAAGTGACTGCAGCTCCTAAAAAAATGTGGTGTCGGCTTTTACGCCTTTCCAAATATTCAGAGTGCACTTCTATGAATAATTACAGCCCACGCGCCGAGACGGACGAACCAGGCTGGTGCTAAGATAAACGTTCACAACACAAATTCCATTGCACGTTCAGTAATTACACACAGATCATTTGCGGCTTCCTTCAGGGGCAGACGTGAGCTTTTAGGTTGGTGCTTGCTGCTAAGTTTGGTGCAAGAATATTGCTAGGAGCAGGAACCGCTTATGCGCAATCACGAGCAATACACACACATCCGTTTTTCAGAAGCTGAGGTTAAGCACGGGTAGCGCGAGGGTCTCTGCGTTGACATGACGACTTCGCTGCAGCCGAATTCCGAATACTGTATATGCGATGATAACAGATATAGTGGCTTGTTGAAAGGTCCTGTTGTAGTTTGTTTAACCGCAGGAAGAACGACACACGCATAAAACACACACGAGACAGCACACAACGCTGAACGACCACTTGCGAAGAGCTGTTTACGTCCGTCATTTCTCCTCGTATGGAACTTCACAAACCGCTGTTGCGCACTCCAAAACAAACTAAACTTTGAAGCGTTTTAAATTACAAAACGCACATATTACTTGGTCCTAATAAAGAGAGGTCAATTATATTATAACTTCCATGTCTTTTTCATTACATTAAACGAATTTATGCGGCGTGTGCGACAAAATCTGGCAGCAAGCAACTCTGGCTGATAAATGAAGATACCGTACTCACGGCGTGCACTTCTACGTCAGCGGTGTCTACAACATCCGTGCCCCGACTGCTTGGTGCTCGAGACAGCATATCCGCGAGCACGAGCTGTTTTCCTGGAACGAATTGCAGGTCGAAATCATATCTGAGCAATCGCATAAAAAAACGCTGTAGTCTGGGTGGCATGTCACCGATCGCTTTCTTACAGATAGCAATCAAAGGGTGATGGTCGGTCTCAATGATGACCTTTCGACCGTAAACAAAGTGGTCGAATTTTTCGCAGCCGTATGTAATGGCCAGTGTCTCTTTTTCTATTTGTGAATAGCGCCTTTCCGCTTCCGAGAGTGTTCTTGATCCATACGCGACTGGTTTCCATGTGCCATTGTAGTTCTGCAAGAGTGCGGCGCCTACGCCACTGCGTGACGCGTCACACGAGACCTTCGTTTCTCTTGCTGGATCGAACACCGACAGCAACGGTTGGCTACTTAAACTGTGGCATATCTGACGCCATTCTTCCGCGTGGTTCGGCGTCCATTCAAACACCGCGTCTTTCTTGATTATGCTTCGCAAAAGCTTCGTCCTTTCTGCCAGTGTTGGAATAAACTTGCCAAAATAATTTACAACACCGAGCATTCTCTGCGCTGCTTGTTTGTCACGTGGCTCGGGAATCTGCAGCATAGACTGAATGAGGGCAGGACTCGGCTTGATGCCTTCTGCAGAAATTACGTCCCCTAGAAAGTCTATTTCGTTGACTCCAACAACGCATTTGTCAGGGTTGAATGTTAGCCCTGCTTTTTCTGCAGTCTTTAGCACCAACCTCAGTCGTTCGTCATGCTCTTGCCTTGATGAGCCCCACACTAATATGTCATCGACATATACTTTCGTACCTGGTAGAGTCTGAAAAAGTCGTTTAGGGCCTTTTGAAAGACTTCCGATGCCGATGATATGCCGAAAGGCAATCGGAGAAAACGGTAGCGACCGAAAGGCGTCGCGAAGGTGCATATTCGGGAAGTTTCGTCATGCAGCGGAATCTGGTAGAACCCTGAATTGGCATCTAGGCGCGTGAACACTTTAGCTCCTGTGAGTTCGGATTCAATGTCCTCTCGTCTCGGCATTGCGAAATGTTCACGTTTAATGGCCTCGTTTATCTTACGTGGGTCCATGCACACGCGTAGTTTACCGTTTTTCTTGCGCACAATGACAAGAGGGCTCACCCATTCAGTAGGATCCGTCACTTTCGTGATTATGCCTTCTCGCTCCATGCGCTCCAGCTCGTCTCGAAGCTGCTCCTTCAAAGCCAGTGGTACTCGACGCGCCGGCTGGACGACTGGGACAGCTCCGTCGCGCAGGACCATGTGATAGTGGCGCTGGATACAGCCTATGCCAGAAAAAAGGTGGCGAAATTCGTTCACAACTTTTTTCTGAACTGTTTTGCGATACGCTGTGTACTTGCCGAGATACTAGCCCCAGGGTCTCGCACGCCTGCAGACCGATAATTGCTTGGCCTCGTTTGCGCACAATGAAAAAATCTTGAGTGGAAGTGCGATCGTGCAGCGTCACTTCTTGCCTTACGGTTCCCAAATGCTTGATTTCGCTTCCACCGTAGGATCGCAACACCGCACTGCTTGGCTTCAATTGTGGCTTCGGGTCCATCCTTGCGTACAGCGCTATTGGTAGCAGATTAGCCTGCGACCCAGTATCTATTTTAAAGTCAACGAGTTTTCCTCCAACCTTCGCTTTCACCGTCCAGTCTAATCGGCTGGTTTTATTCCCGATAGCGAGAATTTCGAAATCATCTTCGCTACCCTGCAACTCGCCTACTTGCGGCTTTGCTTTGCAACATGCAGCGAAGTGGTTTTTTTCCTTGGCATGCACGACATGTTCGTCCGTACGCTGGACATTTTCGTGGCGCGTGCGCCCTTCCACACTTTCGACATTTATAGCTTTTGCGCTGCTTTACGTCCGCCGTAACACTTGTCTTGTGCATTGCGTCGACTTGCTTTAGTTCTCGCGTCCAAATTGCCTGGTTGGCTGCTGCTACTTCAACTGCCTTGCATAGCTCCTCTGCCTTTTGCAGCGTTAACTGGTTGTTAGAAAGAAGCTTCTCTCGAGTATTAGCGTCGTTTGTGCCAAAAACAATTTGGTCTCTGATCATTGACTCTGCTAGCCCACCGAAGTTACACGCTCGTGCCTTCGTCTTCAGATCTCTTAAGAAGTGTTCGAAAGGCTCACCTGGCTCTTGCATTCGGCTACGGAACAGGTAGCGCTGATGAACCTCATTTACTTGTGAAGCGAAGTATTCGTCGAACTTCTTGATTACTGCGTCGTAATCATCCTTTGACTCGTCTTCCGTGAAGCTGAAGGTGTTGTATACCTCGATGGCTTCTTCTCCAGCGACGCTCAGTAGCAACGCAGTTTTCGTCGATGCTTCTCGTTTCTTACTCGCTGGTTCCGTTGCAGTCAGGAATAGTTGAAACCGTTGCTTGAACAGCTCCCAGTGCTTGCTTATGTCGCCTTCCAACCGCAGCGGCTTCGGTGGCTTTATGAAATCCATGCTGGCAGCTTTCATTCGATGACTGCTATCCTTCAGACGAGCGGATGTGGGCACGGGCTAGACGCTTCTGACACCATGTATCAGCATGACACCATGTTCCGGGTTGCCAAGGCAGGAGTGCCCAGGATTTATTGAGCCGTTCTTTTATACATTGAAATGGGGCAACGCCCCTCAGATAATCCTGCTACGATATACAGAGAAGTTGGGCTACGCCCCCTCAGCTTATCAACCGTAGCACACGTGTCAGACGCGATACGATACAGGGAATATAGGCGGCTGGACCAAGGGTAGTGTTGGTGTAGGTGGAAATAGATGGCAGGTATTGGTTTCATGTGGGCTCCACTTTGTTTTTTGGTTGTGTGGGCCAAGGGTGGCAAAAGTTCGGGTAAGTTCAAGCACTTTGCAAGTTGGCGCCGTAGTCAAATTGGCCAACTAGACGAGATTGGCTTTCTAATTCTCGAATTTTGTTTCGAAGACGGACGCAGAAAGGACTTGACAGTTAAAGTGCCAGTAAGCGGCCGTGAAGTTACCTTCCATGTAGACACACATTTCCAGGTCAGATTCATACCATTTTCCACGCACTGTAAACTTCAAGCTCCTAAAGCATTGCCACCTGCCAGCTCCATGCTACGAGCATATAATGGGGGTTTACTTATAAATTAAGGAACAAGCTCACAGAAAGTGTCTATAGGAGCTGCCGAGTTAAGTGTTAAGGATGGACGCCAAGCCACCCTAGGGCACGGTGCCAATGAAGTGCTTAAACAAGTGCAGCACAATGTAGACGCAGTGAACCCCTCGACGGAGTATGAACTTCTACAAAATTTCAAGCATGTCCGCTGAGGTTTCGGGCGCTTGAAGGTACCGTACAGCATGGTCCTGGAACGATGTGCTGTTCCAGTTGTTCCCCCCGCTCATTAGGATCCGCTGGTACAGCAGGAACCAGTCGAGAGATAACCTGAGCGAATGACATCAGCGTTAATAATCATCAATAAAAATGAGCCCACAGACTGGGTAATTGCACTCCTGTAGTGGCAGAAAGAAACAACTGCACTGTTAGAGTTTGCATGGACCCTAGAAAAATTTACAAGTATGTAAATATCACAGGCCAATCAAAAATGTCTCTATGACCGCCTACACCGGGAGGTGAACTTCCCTCCAAGATCGCTTGTCTTGCTGTGGTTCCCGTGACGTTGCGTTGGCCTATGTGAAAAACTCCTCTCCCGTTATGCTGGCCCTTACCGCGTCATACGCAAAGTCACTAATGCAACCTATTAGATCGTTCCATAAATCCTAAGCCAGCCTCTGCAACAATCGCGAGTGACATGGTCCATGTCTCGCGGTATAAACCGTACCACTATCGGCCCGGGTCCTAATAGCACCGGAACGGTGCTTTTGCTGTCGGCGGGTAATGTCACGATCGGCGATCCTGTGCTCGGTGCTTGGACGATGACAACGACCACGGTGTGCCTATCTGGACCGGTATTTGGTAGCGATGCCTTTCCGGGGTTATAGACTTTTTGCGCTTATCGTGCTTTCTCAGTGGTCAGAGCGACGATCCACTCGTGCTATCAATGGGATCAGCCGGCTTTGAGCCGTGGATCATACGACTAGTATAGAATAAGTCATAAGGCGTCGCTACAAAATACCGGCCCTGGTGTTCACGCGCTCGTCTTACCATTGTTGTATCGTTGTACGCCTTGCCTTGTAAATATATCCATTGTGTGGTGAAAGACGACGAAGATGGAAGCTACATATGTGAAAAGACGCGGCAAATAAGAGAGCACGAGGGTTGGTGGCAGAAAAAAAAAGAAGACACAAGCGAACGGGCAGCTGCTGCCACGAGGGCCGATCGAACGAGGGCCGAGGAAGCTTCGTGGAAGCAGTCCCGAGAGGGCTACCTGGGTGTATCGCTGGGCAGCCTCGTGAAGGGTCGCAGGCCACCGAACCGAGGCCCTTCCCGTGTCCCGTGCCTGGCCAGTTCCTGAGATTTGGCAGTTCCTGTGCTCTCCGGAGTCTGGTGCATTCGCAGTTCTAGCGTGAGAATCCGGAGCCACCAACCAAGCGGCTGTCGCCGCGTCACCGCCACTGCCTACCCAAGCCGCCTCCGACGCATTCGGCGTGTAAACGAAGGTTACGACCACACGTGAGCCACCATTGGGGGGCCGTATACCGCGACGCCCGGACTTTGCGTGTTAGTGGGCCAGTGACTGAAACTTTGCAGTCTGCCGCATCGTAAGACTAGATACGCTATCAGATAATATGTGTTAGATCATCTTACTTGTGTCTGTGTAAAAGAATAGTGTGAATTATATGCCTGTCTGTGCAACCCGTCCCAATATCGCCTACGAGTCTTTCCTCACCGCACCGCACGTCAACAAACGTGACGTTCCACGTTATTCTTTTACATTACCTGGCGTCCGCGACAGGACTAAACTCTCGTAATACCTTTGAGAGTCTCAATTTGTTCGCGTGTGGTGGTTGAGGATGGACGCCGAAAAACTGATAGGTCTCGGTAAAGAGTTGGGACTCACAGGCAAGGCACTCCAGCAGTAGATGGATCAGGAGCGTAGCAGAGAAATAGAACGCCGTTTACAAGAGCGTGAGGCTGCCAAAGAGGACCATGCACGAGAGTTGGAGCGGCAAGCTGGAGAATGCAAGTTGTTGGAACTACAGCTGCGCGTGCAAGAATTGCAACAGCCGAGTCAAGCAGTCACAGCCGACTCAAGTGATCGGGAAGCGAGTAATCAAGGCTTCCGAAGCCCGCATAAGTTGATTCCAGCGTTCAATGAAGCTCGGGATGAGCTTGACGCATACATTCATAGGTTCGAGCGAGTGGCCAGAGTGTGGCCTAGCGAAAAGTGAGCCCTATCTTTGAGTTTGTGCTTAACAGGGGAGGCACTCACTGTCGTCGGGCGCATGTCCGCTGAAGACGTGACTGATTTTGCTAAGCTTAAGGCAACATTACTCCAGAGGTTTCGATTCACGACGAGGGCTATCGAATCAATTTTTGAGAGGCCAAGCCCGGCAATGGCGAAACAGGTCGCCAATTTGCAAACAGGTTGCTTGGGTATTTTGATCACTGGCAATACTTGGACAAAACTGAAAAGACGTATGACGCCTTGAGAAACAAGGCTGTCTCCTCACAATTCTTGCGACGATGTGATCAGAAGCTTGCCATCTTTCGGAAGGACGAAGGTAGCAAAGGTCTGGACAGTTTAGCAGAAACAGCGGATCACTATCTCGAAGCGCAAGGCCTGACAAATCTGGCTAGAGGTCGAGAAGAAAAGGTGTATGTGAAGAGTGGAAGGCAAGCTAATGAGCCATCAAGCGGTCAAGCGAAGCCCTTTTGCTTCATATGCAACAAGCGAGGACACAAGCCGTCAGACTGCTGGTCTAGGACTAGCGGATCTAAAGCTGCGACCGGCTGGAAAGGGAAGAAGCCTGGGCATGGATCGGAAGGCTTTACCAAAAACCCGAAGGACCGCAACGAGGCTTCGTGTTCTCTTTCTGAACGCGGCCAACCAACCGAAGAAGATGGGCGGCAAGAAGAGAGCACACATGCTGTAAACACCGAAGACCGCAGTTCTGAAAAGATTGGTTCAGGTGCGGAAAGCACCTGAACCACGCTGGGCAGTGTTCCTTCTGAAGCAACATCATCAAGAGGGGGGAAAAGAAAAAAGAAAGATGACGGTCAATTAATATTGGAGCAATTGGGCAATGTTACATGTGCAATGAAAACATGCAAACCGCAGGACGACCTCGAAATGTTTTGTTTCTCTCTGCTCAAAGACATGAGAGAGGTCCCTGAGGACAGGCGTCTCACCATGAAAATTAAAATAATGCAAGTAGTGGAGGAATTTAAAAAAATAGTGTTTTAAAAAAATAGCATATACCAGTTCGTTAATGTACAATTTTGACTTATGCTATATTTTGTGTTTTGTTTGAATTTCATTCTTATAATTTTTTCCATTTTATGTTGTAACTGTGCATTTATTGTTTGCATTTGTCTATGTGAAGTTTTGTCGTCCATAAGTTAAATAAATTATTGTTTTCCACCGAGTACTGAAGCAATGTTTCAGCATTAAAACAAATAGTAACAACATGTATAGAAAAATATGAATGCTGCTTACTGTATTGTGGTGAAAGCAGTAAACGTATATATATATATATATATATATATGTATATATATATGCCTGCCATTGTTGCTTGCATGACTTACATCACTGGAGTGGAAGTAGCTGTATGTCATGGAGCTGCTTCACGGCTGCTTCCTTTGACACACCAGGTTGGTTCCACTGCCAGGGGACCTCACCAGCACTGCTACAGAAGTACGCCATCAGAAGATTTCTGGCATCCACAGCTCTAGCTTCAAAGTTTCTGGCACGTGTGGTGCGAAGTGGAAAGTAGCCCTGCTCCGAGCCATCCCTTGGCATGCCTTGCCGCCAGTGCCCCGGCACAACATTCCCAAAACTGTCCTCCCTGTCTGTGAAATGATGCACGTCTGGATTAAGGATGGACAGGAAGTTGTGCAAGATGCAAGCTGCTTTGACGACAAAGTCAACATTCTCAGGCTGCAAAGGCATGGTTCGGAGGAGTATGCGCCACCGGGCTGCCGTGATGCCAAAGGCATTTTCCACGCACCTCCTGGAAAAAAAAGGAAAATCATTGATTTTTATTCAGGCTGATGCAATGCAATACCTTCCTTTAAACAAAAGAAAAGTGCGGAAGGGTTGGAAGCTCTTGCTGGTGCATACTTAGGGACAGCATAATACTTTGGGATACAATAAAAAAGGTAAGCCAATACGAATGCTTGTTCCTGTGTGGTCATGTCTCATGTTTTTTTTTTCTTTCTTTTCTCTGTTCCCAAGTATTCAACAAAAGTCATTGATGTGAAGCGTGAAAGGTTAGCTAGCAACGAATGGTTATTCCATGAGCTGTCACACTAAGCATCAGCTATTATACATATTAAGCTCGTTACATATTTGTTCTATGTGTATACTGCCACTGTACATTACGGCCTTGTACCAATAGAATACTAGCTTCCATGTTTAATTTTGTGGTACGCAGCTGTATTTGTGTAAACATTGCATGTCATACAATACGACACTTACTAGTGAAATGATCTCATCTGCGAACTCGTGACACAAAGTTGAATGAAAACTTTTTGTGCAATTTTAATAGATGTCTACTTTTCATGGGTTTGCAGTACCAAAGTTCACAGAATATTTTGGTGAAATGGTCATATTTTGTATGCATTTCTGTTTCATTTTAGAATTTAACCATGCTTACTGCAAATCAGTAATTTTATCGTACCGTGCTCGGCTCAGTCGGTAGTTGAACACCCTTCGTGCATCATTCAGCTGCTTTGCTGGAAATGGACGCATAAAATCGCTGCGCAGCTGGAATGCCTCGTCCCCAATGAAGGTGAAAGGTGCAACAGTGGCCGTTGTTCCAGGAAGTCGAGCAAAAGCAGGCACAGAGAGGCGCTCCTGTCGAAGGGCTTTTCCAAATGTGGAGTTCTGGAAGACACCACCATCGCTATGTCGGCCTTCTGCTCCAACATCTATCATGATGTACTTGTAGTTGCTGTCAACAACAGCCATCAACACCACAGAAAAGGTGCCCTGAAAATTGGTGTTCAAGAATTACAGCAGAGGCACAAGTATGCCTAACATGATGAAAGGGGGACAGGCAGCTATTAATAAGCAAAGTGAAAGAGCATATTTGTAAATGTCAGGTGCATCCGCTACGTGGGTTTAAGTACCAAGGTTACATGCGACGAGGATAACAGGGGCAGCAGTTATGTCGCAGCCTTGTGAGCTCTGGCAACATGCATTGCCTGTACAGAAACCAAAATGTAGAGTTGACAAACACAAGATTGCGTGCATTTGTTTACATACAGGGTGTTTCATTTTAGCTGCACCAAATTTTAAAAAATTGCCTGTGGCAGATAGCACAATTATAATCCTTGATCTAAACTACTCGATGAGGCGGCCATTACTTCCATGCGAAATCAAAACGTCTAATCGAGTAATTAACATAATTACGCTAATTGACCTTTTAGTTATTCATTTTACGGCACATATCTTAATCTACTAATTATAGCCAGTGAGTTCGCAAGGCGTATCCACTTGGAATGAATTCTCAGGACTGAACCAGTTTCTATATGTTAATTTTCAAAATGTCTGACGAAATCCATGGGCAACTTTATTTATTCATTTATTTTCAAATACTGAAGCCCTATGCAGGGGTATTGCAGGAGTGGGGTACATAGAATACATATATGAAAGAAGTCGAACAGTAATATCAAACCAATGCTTCTACAAAATCAGATGTCGCCATTTCACGAACACAACCGGGTAAATGATTCCAGCTTTCAATGACTCGGAAAAAACGGTGTTTGAATACGTTAGTGCACGCAAAAAAGGGCTTTAAGTTAAGGCTGTGGCCACGTCTAGTCGGAAGAGCACTAGCATGCATGCTTTTATGCTTCCATGCATAAAACAGCGTTTTCTTCAGAAAGTTAACTGGGTGGGCGTTCCGCCCATGCATGTTGTCGGACACTTTGAAAATTAATATCTCAAAACTGGTTCAGTCCTGAGAATTCGCTCCACGTGAATACGCCTTGCGAACTCACCGGCTATAATTCGTAGATTAAAAGATGTGCCGTAAAAAATTATTTTAAAAGTTAATTAGCGTAATCATGTTAATTACTCAATTAGACATTTTGATTTCTCATGGAAGTAATGGCCGCCTCATCGAGTAGTTTAGATCAAGGATTATAATTGTGCTATTTGCCACAGGCAATTTTAAAAAATTTGGTGCAGCTAAAATGAAACACCCCGTATATATGTAACACAGCAACACATGTGTAGCACTGCTTGGAAAAATGCAACCTTTCAATAAATCAAACTATGAATGAAAGCATTAAGATTGGCATCACGTAGTTGGTAGCAACTGTAAATCCAATCACACACTTGCATAATTATTTCAGTGGCGTCGATACACCTTATACATGCACATATTTACCTTGTAGTTGAAGTACAAGCTGCCAGAATTCCGAGGAGCAATTATGGCAACGTGTTTTCCGTCAACTGCTCCCAAACAGTTTGGGAACTGCCACTGTGCGGCAAATCCATCGGCAATCTGCGCCCACTCAGACGTGCTTGGTACCTGGAAATATCCAAAGCAACAAGTACTGCTCCTGTAATTTCTCAATACAAGTGGCTGAAAGGAACAGTAGAAATTCAGTTGTGATTGTGCAAAATCACACGTCTCTTTTAGCTACACCAAATTTAAAAAATAGAGCAATATAATTCACAATGAAGTTATTACTATCATAGGAGTGTCCAGATTGGCAGCCTCTAGATAATGAGTAATTTGTAGAGGTGGGCGAATTTTCGAAGTTTCAAATATCACAGAAATTCCACACCAACCATTCGTATTCGAAAATGAACTATTTGTGTGTTTTTGAAATATCGAAACTAAATAAATATTTTGCAAAAAGTAACTATTAAGGTTCGTTACTGTTCTTCGTCTGCTAAACAAAGTGGTGTACCACAAATGATCAAAATTGAAACAACAACAACAAAAGTTTCGAAGCAATGCAGGCACAAACTGACTAATGCAAGCTTTGTTTTCGGTTTTGCAGCAGAAGCCTACATTACAGCCTGTGATTTTTGCTTGCGGTCTGTCATGTAGTCTTTTTTGGCAGCCTAGTCATGCATCGTTTTCTCTTTTACACTAAAATGAGTGATGCTTTTTTTGCAACGGGCCCTATTACCTATGTCTTTGGCGCAGAAGTCCTCCAGCAGATTCTTTTTCCCACAACTTCAGATCTTTATTAGGCAAACCATTTATTTAGCGTCCGTGCAAAGCTTGTCACACAGCAGCCATTCATTTGGAAATCTTGTTTCCAACCAGACCCTAAAGAGGTTCAGATTATTTGTGCAGTTTTTTTAATCCCACACGATTTTGGCCGCACTTGAATGAGGCGAAATGCAAAAATGCCCGTCTGTTTGCGTTGTAGTGCACGTTAAAGAACCCCAGGTGGTCAAAACTAATCCGGAGCCCTGCACTACGGCGTGCTTCATAATCAGAATTGGTTTTGGCGCGCAAAAACCTCAGAAAGAAGATTTTGAAATTGATCCTAATTAAGCCTGACAGCGATACTTTTTTTCAGTAGTCAGTACTAGTGTGGTGCTTAGTTATATCAAAAGAAATATTGCTGTTGTAATTATATTAGTCTGCATTTGACTCTTCGATATTCGATTCACATTTGACAAAGTTGATATTCACCTACCTCTAGTAATTTGTGCAAGTAACATGTGTAACTAAGAGTTACGTATTATAACTTTTTTATGTTGTTGTCGGAATAAAGTAGAAATTTAGGAGAACCAATGAAACAAGTGATAGGTTTACATGCAGAGCAGTACTTAAACATGTGTGCCAGCTGTGTCCCTCACAGCTGTGTGACATTACCTTCATGTAGTGGTCTTTGAGCCTTGCCCAGATTGCTCGACAGCCCACATGAATGCACACTCTAGCCGTCTCAATCCCCACACGGTAAGCCAAGGCAACGTCTTTTATGTCTTGCCCGGATGCCAAGTAGCTGGAATGGAAGTAGGAAAAAAATTAGTAGCCATTTTTCAATTGTTGTTTGCACATTAATTATGATATGACTTGACATGACAATGATTTCCATGGCTATGGGGGCATTTTTTGGGTGACATACGATCAAAATTTAATTTGGGTAGGTTAACTACCACCTTTGTTTAATACTACATGTGCAAGCATTCCTCAGGGCATGTTTTACAAGTTGCACAAGGTCAAAAGCGCTGAGGTAGCTTTTGCGTGATGGCACTCGATGGCAAAGTTTTTCGATAAAGTTAGTCATAATTGCTACACTGGTAATGCACACAGTTCAAACTTGCAGCCTCTTTGACCCCCCGATGTGGAATACTTTTTTTTTTCAAGTATTTTTTTTTCATGCGCATTGTCAGTTGCGTCGCTACTACTTTTCTTGTTTTTAATCAGCGTTTTGTGACCCATTCCTTATTTGCTTATGCGTTTTATTTAGTTGTGTGTAATGAACCAGATTATATACTGGTTTTTTTTTCATTCACGCGCATTGTCAGTTGTTTCGTTCTAATTTATTTTGTTTTGTTTCAATGTATTGTGGCCCCTCCCTGCTTTGGATGCCAAAAGACAGCTGGCAGTATGTAAACAAATAAAATCAAATAAATCACATTCAATCACAAAAAAAAGAGTTTCCTGTTTAGGCTGCACATTCCGTATTCCTCCAATTGCACATTATTTCTGTAAGGGCAACTAGCCTTTACAAACCTCAATGCTATAGCAAGTCGTTCTCCAGGCTCCAGGGGTTCTCGAATGTGGTGCTGCCGTGTGAGGTCCTCTGCGACAAAGCTCAATAGCTTGTCAAAAAGCTGCGGCGTCATGCGGAAGAACTTATAGAAAAATCCATGTTCACCCTGACGCATTCGTTGCATCTGTAAAAAATGATGCATTATAACTTGGCAGAAGGTCCGTGCGCCATACCCATATACACATGCCTGCATCAGGAGCTGTACACTTTTCAATGACACAAACATATAGCCACTAGTCATGATTAATTTTACCCCCTGCATTGTTTATATGCTTGAATACAAACAGTGTGTCGGCAAAACATAACAGCCAGTGAATGTTAGATTATAAAAAAATTCAGCGGCCACTGCCCAGAAACTTCCGAAAGCATTCGCACAGCATTTTAACCTGCCATGTCACTATTTAGGTACATTACACCTCATATTGTAGTCACACTTCCGAGAGACAAAAAGTATAGGGAATCATATCTCATCCACAAGTTTATTAAATGACAACCAACACGTATGAATGTTTCAAACGGTGCTCTTGAATTCATTTGCTACACTAATGGCACACATATAACTAGCAGTCCTTAACTCTTTTTGTAGGGGTGTGCAAATACTGAATAGTAGATTTAGAATAAAATTTCGAATCAAATAAAGAAACAAAAAACAGGATATTGAATGAAATATCGAATAGCAGAAAATGTATTACAAAACATAATGCTTACAAACTTTGTGCAAGAAAGGAGGGTGCTGCACAGGCTCTGTATATACGGTATGGTGTACTGTTAATGAAGGGGACTCCAAATTAGCATTCCAGCACTGGTTACAGCTCAGTTCTACTATATGAAGGTCTGGAAAATACTTGTTTTATTAATAGATTGTCTGTTGAATAGAATCAAGAACTTTTTTCTTTCTGAAGCTGAAGAATTAGTTACGGTGTGTTGTACTTCATACGCCTACACGGGTTATACTGACGGCTGTGGAAGCGGCGTTAAGTATCGTCACCGCATATCTAATATACGATCTGCGTGCCATCCCGGTGGCTAATCAGCGCCCGACCTTCGCCCATGCCTCTTTTTTTGTGTGTGTGTGCTTTCCGAAATACGCCCTGATCTTGTCGTTCCCTCCGTTCGCGTACGTCGCGTTATCGTTTCGATCGGTGCTGTCAACCTGGACGAGCCTTGTACCGACGAGGCGGTGCCACTAAATTGCGGCGTTCGCGCGCTGTGTGTGCGATTGATCCCCGCATTACTATTTTAACACTAGACAAGGCCGGCTGTAAAAAAGGGCGAATTGCCCGTTTTACAGCATACGCAATGGTACAGTGCTCGCTAAACTAAAACTGTCTACTTTCACTTACGTCCCCTATGCGCGCACACAAAAACGCTGATATGGAAAGCAATTTCTGTCCCGACGAAGACAAATCCCCATGTGGAATAGTGGCTCCTTGTTCTACTACTGTAGATCATGGAAAGAGGTTACTTACAGCCGTATAGTAAAGTCCTTCTTCTTTACGCCGTTGAAAGACGGGCCGGACCCACCAACGTCGCTGCAGACGCTTTCTGCGTTCCCGCCGCCTTTGCAAGAGCAGCAGCAGCAAGAACTTCTGTGCAAGAAGCAAAAGCTTCAATCTCATGTAGTACATGGCGGGCGGCGAACGCTGAAGCTGGCGAAGCAAGCGGATTAACAAAATCTAGATAGCAACGTCGTGCGGTCGCGCGCAGATGTCAACTCCAGTCGTGGGCAAGCAGACGCTATCGCGCGCACGGGTAGATCAGTGATGATGTTGATGATCGATGTAGTTTTGTTTAATAACAATGTGTAGATACAAATGGCGTGCATTTCTCCATTTAAAAACAATGTAGTAGATGTAACATTGATAAATTAAATAGAAAGGACCAGCCATAATGAATTAAAGCTTTTCTCAAACCGAAACGTTTCCGCCGTCACTGGTCTGTCAGCCCTGTGCTACGCGCAGTGAAGCGCGCACGTTTGCGCGTATCGTGTGGCTGGTCGCCCTTCCCTTCGTCACCCGCGTACGCACTCGGAGACGCGTACGCGTAGCGAGACGCGTATCCCGTGCCACGTGTGGTTGGGCCTTTACATGTTTGCGCCGGTACAGGCTGCCGGTGTTGCCGCGCTCGCCGTATCTTGCAAGCGATCTCCACACGGCTCTGACCTTTGTATGCGCTGTGCATTTGCCGCTCAGTTTCCGTTGAAGTGACAGACCGCACGAACCTTCGCCCGTTGCGGCGGCTGCGCTTGCTGCCAGCGTTTTGACAGTCGTTGTCGGCGGTCATTCAGTGGGATCTATTCATGTTTGCTTGTGCGCGCTGACACCACGCTTGTTAATTCAGTTAGTAAGCGAATGTGTCTAAGTTTGTGCAGCCGATAAAACTACTATCCCTACTCCGAATAGCTCTCTACTAATTTGCTATCGCAATTGATGCTTCGCCTCTTGGGCGAAACTGCGACATTTTTTTTTCAGGATACAACGCCCACGATCTTACAGCACCACGCTCACAGAAAGAAACATTTTCATTATAGCTTTAGTAACTGAATAATGCAATAAATATGTGATGGCAATCTTCGCAAAGCTTCCAATTTGTCAGACCTTTATTTTCAGTAGCTCCTTTCGCAGCCTGTGGCTTCAGATGCACAGCGCGTCAAGAGCTTAGATAATTTATCAATACTCCAGTAAGATCGCTTAAACATATACATAATGCGACAGACGTTAATGGCGCCCAATAAATAAAATAAATAGTTGCAGCTCTGAGCATAATATGGTGGTGTGCTGGTATACTGGGTGATCTAAAGTTATAAATTTTCAGGTTAGCCCACATTTATAAGCAGCGTTGAACATGTTTTTATTCAAATAATTTGACTAACTGTGGGCATGTGTCTAGAATGTCTAAAGGGAAAATGCTGGTAGGAAGTTTGAAATAATTGGTAAAGTCATGATGCGGCCTAAAAACTGTTAGTAGAAAGCTGCTAAGATATTGACAAAGTCTACAAACATGTTTCTATTCAATGTAGCTAGCCAATTGTTAGAACAATGTCATTAGCGTGTCTAAAGAAAGCGCTCGTAAATTGTTAATAGGACGTTTACAGACAGCCTACGAACATGCTTAAATTTAATGAACGATATAGGAGGTCTAATGAAACGTGCTTCTAGGCAGTTAGTAGGAAGTTTAGAGATAACCTATGAACATATTTATAAATAACGTTGGTGGCCAATTGTTTCTAGTGTCTTATTAGCCAGTTGTTAGGAAGCCTAAATGCCGTTCGAAGGATTTCTATTGATTGTTGGTAGGTTCTAGGATCATTAGTCTAAAGACGGTCCAAAAGTGTGGATAGAAAGTTTTATAAAGCTTATCTCATATTTTTAATTATGCAATAGGATGATCTAGTTCTTATTTCTGCGCCAAATGATTGCCTTACTTTTTATTGAGTGCCAAATATATTTATTTAATTCCGTCGAACCTATCTAGCAAGGTGGATTTACGCCATCAGAAGAAGCAATCAAAACCAAAGGAAAGCGCCACGTCATGGCAAAGTAAAAGCGTTACCGTAATGAAATACCACCCAAAAGGTGTGGTTGACACCCAGAAGTAGTTCAACTAAACCTTATAAAATATTTTTCTTAAATACTTACGAAGGCAGCAAGACAATGGGAAAAGATTTATCCACAGCCACGTCATGCATTAAAAAAAGTAATGTTCATAAAGTAGAAAAGGGAGTCGACATTTAAGTCCAAATCAAGTTTCTTTAAAGCTTGTGTGAGTTTGTCGAAGCTTTAAGGATGAACGATCACATTTCACGCACTCTTACCAAGGCAAGTCGACATCCTGTCGACATTTTTTACAGGGTAATGCGTGAGCAGGCCTTTGAGCACCTGGTTAGAATGTATAATAAAGTTTTCGTCGTTGCGGCTACAGGAATGTTCATTATAATGAGATCGTAGTGTTGAGAGTAAGAGCTGTGTCTGTTAACTGTGTTAAGGTGGTAGGCCAACAAAAAAAATTTTAAAAAGTTAGGGCTGAAATATTTTTACCTGAATTAGCATGTCTTATTTTACTTCATCAACTATTTAAACTGCAGAAATTGAACTGCAGAAACTGCAGAAAATGAGTCAGAGTGTGCTCCCGTTAAAGCTGTCGCCCTATACGCCGAGGAATGCCGTCTATTAGCCCGACATTTCACCTCCGACCGCCAACAACGACAAAAACCCAATCGTGATGGCGATGCTACGAATCCAAACTTCGCTCCCGGCACACTTGTCTTATTGTCCGTGCCTTGTACCACGCCTGGACTTTCGACAAAACTTCTCTCGAAGTATGATGAACCATACCGCATCGTCGAAAAAATTTCTCCCGAATTATGATGGACCATACTCCATCGTTCAACACACCTCTCCGGTCAGCATGTCATAGAGTCGCTTACACCGACATCCGACAAGCGCCACCGTGGACGGGATGTTGTCCACGTTCACCGCCTGAAACGATTCTATGACCCGCTCGTCTCCACGTCGTAAGCAGCCAGGATGGCCTCGCTTTTGCACCGGGGGTAATTTTAATGAAGAAGAAGAGCACAAGGACAAGGCCAGCCAGATGGTCTGTTCAATGCCTGGAACCAGTGGGCCAGGCGGTTCGCCAATGCTTAACACGCAGGTGAGCTGTTCGGGCAACCGGCTGTTCCTGCTCTGCGTCACCTACCTTCTCGGTTACGAACAGACGCTATCATCTGAACTGTTCAATGCACTCCTTTACACATTGTATTTTTTGGCAGGTACTTTTTGTCATAAAATGTGCTAAAAGTGCTAGTCGCACCTGCAGTGATAAGTAACTAATAAATCGCTCAATTGAGTAAAGCTCTGGCGTTTATGCGGCTAAGTGTAGAACCTATGCAATGAACTAGCATAAATGCAATGCAATAAATATTACGAAAGTAATGCTTGAAAAACTAAGCAAAGTGAGAAAAATTGCGAATTTGGATCAAATTTGTTTGCGAAATGAGCTGTAAGTGCAAGAAAATTGCTTCAATTATTTTGTTCTAGTTCATTGCACACATCTCTATGTGAGGAATTGGTGTACAAAATTTCATATTAGAATATTATTTCAACAAAAAGTTATCGAGATTTGCATAGCATCAGGTGCAGCACAATGTCAAAAAAAAAGAAACAAAGATGGCACAAACAACACAGAAGCCTTCAATGCACCAGCTTCATCGCTGGAGCCCCCATGAGATACACTAGAGTCCCCTATTGTTCGTGTGGCTGCTCAGCGACAACATAAAATGAAAAAGGTTATTTTGAATAATATTTTCATAAAAAATAGTAATGATTTTCGGTTTAACAATACGTGTGTATGGGTTAGAAAATTCATTACAACTCCCAAACTAATGGTGATAGGAGGATATTTGCTTTTGCAGCATGTTCCTGAATGTTAGTGCCTACATAAAATATAAAGAGCAAAAAATTAAGAAAATTGACTCTTGAAGGTGGCCTACCATCTTAATAGACTAAATAACAATGGTAATTGGGATAAAGGCAGGAAAAACACTATATGACCTAAAGGAACGGTGAAGTGGGGGTTGCGGATTGATCTGAGCCACCTGGGGCTGTGTACTTTGCGTTTCAGTAACACTTCATGGGCGTTTTTGTATTTCGCCCCCATCAAAATGCGGCTGCCATTCCACAAATAGACAAGAGGACTTCGAACGACTACACCCAGAACGTTTGCCGCATATATTTAGGGCTTAAAATGCGACATACAGTGACTTCATTATAATTGTTTGTTATGAGCAAACGACTTTTGTTATTCTAATGGTCGCTTTCACGATTCTCCCCCATGAAGGAAAGGAACTAGAGGCGTATAAATTATGTTAGCAAAACAAATGCTTCTTTGTACCATGACACCGGTCAATACCACCGAGCACCGGTAGGTGCTTGCATGCGGAAGCTTTTCTTCGTAGATCTCGACTGCTTACGTACCAGCAGGTTCATGACACTCTTCCACGTTTGTGTCTTCTTCGCAGGTACAGGGGAGCTCAGAATGTAAGAAACGTGTTTTTCAAAGCTACAAGGCGACACACATTGATGACACGCATCTTGCTTCTGAGGTGAATGTCAGATAATTTATCATGTACTGAACGAAATGTAAGCTACGTTGATACGCTAGACATTTTCAGGTTCGAGTGTAGAGGAGCGAAATAATTAGACGTGTCTTGCAGTATTTTGATGCACTTGTGGCGTACATTTGGTAAATTTACCGCGTTACGCATAATTTCAAACACCACTAATTATTCGTTATTTATGTAGATTGGAGCAATATTTCAGTTAACCATAATGGCTGCTGCAATCTTGCTTATATTCTATGGTTGAAATGATATTGCTTTAGTGCAGGAACACTTTTTCTGCTGTGATATCCAAATCGTAGTTCTTACTCGCAAGACAGACTCGTTTAGTGCCCCTGCATATGTACAGAAAATATTAGGCAACGCGTGAAATATATCAGAATATCTATCGAATGAACACTTTTATTATGTAATTCTGCTTAACAATCTTTTCACCTTTTCAAATTATTTGAAGCCTTTCATCTCATTCAAATGGCTTTAAAAAGTGGGAGGTATTTCTACTTGCTCATTATTGCTTCGCATATTTGTTCCTCTGTACGGCAAGAAATAGCGGATGACAACTATGAACAGCTGTTTGCTACCCTGGGCTCGCAAATTTCACTGCAGGATCATGTGGCGCTGGTAACGTGGAAAGACTACTGGAGTTCATGCAATCGTTCTTTGGTCCACGAGTTGCCTTGGGCAGCAACGTTGTGGACGCTTCCCAGTAGAACTATTCGTAACTACATCAGGGGAAATATGGATTCGGTTGTCAAGACACACTTACTTGCACTAAATCTTGGTCATAACGCAATGAGATATCTTAAGATATGTCCCACACGTCCTGTCAATTTTGCTTTGGTGGATTGCATACTGATTGAGGAGAGTGGTGCAGGTAAAACAACCTCGAATGATTATGTGAATGTATCAATCACGAGAACATTGGCATGTAAAATTGATATGTTCTGTAAGGGAAATGAAAGCACAACAGGGTGTTTACCGCTGCCACCTACACGAACTCTTTCAGTGGCTGCTAGAGAATGTCACCATTTTGCTCTGAAAGATGATCCTAAATATTTACGGCAAAGTATGCTCAGAAATGAAGTAGTATATGTAGGCTGCGTAAAGCAGGAGAATGTAGATTTCGGTTGCCACTCATATCCCACTGGATTCATCTTGGATGCACTGAGTTTTTACAATGTCACTTTGAAATGGTTCTTTGGCACCCGCACATCCACTGTGTCAAATGCGCTCATAAATGGAGGGGTCGACATCTTGGGACACCATGTAATCTTTTACTATAATAATGCCCAATTGTTTGGCATTGATCAGGTTCTTTCTCACGCCACTGAGGTGTTCTACGTCAAAAAGGCGAACTTTGTCTCGACGTCTTTTGCGAACATTGTCGTCGAGTCAAAACTTGGCATGTGTCTCCTTCTGTCCTGCCTCGTGTGCATGTTACTTGTGCTAACCATGGTTGACTGCACAGAAAGAAAACCCTGGCGGCTCAGCTCTGTAATGGACTCCTTTCTGTTTCTTCTGGCTTCATTTTACGCAACCTCATCACCCATTCCCCGCGGAAGAAATTCGTCATTGGTACGCATGGTTCTACGCAGCGTCTGGCTTATCGCCATCCTTCCACTCTCAAATTATTTCCGCAGTGAACTTGTTTCCCGCCTCAGTGTACAATCAGTCCGCGAAAGTTATGGACACATTGGACGAAATTGACGATGCGCTTAGCCGCAAAGCTATCACTCCCTGCCTCCGAATTGGCTCTATGACGCATGACATCGTTGTACGGAACATGAGCTACAGGGACCTTCACGCCAAGCTCAGCTTAGCATTCTATGCGGCGAAAGAGAGAAAGTACTTAGAGGAAATAGACACTGTCGGCTGCCTGTCATGTGCAAAACAGAAGGGCCATGTTTGTTTTACAGACAGGTTGCGAGAGTGTTGGAAACACAAGCTTCACGGATTCGTTGAATCTAGAGATAATCTAAATCTCGCAATAGGGGGCATTCCAGTTCGGAAAAATTTCATGCTTCGTAAAGGCTTTCGCGATATGGTGCGCAGAATAAGTGAGGCAGGATTTTTCGGGGACAAAATGTGGTGCAGTGTCGAGCCTGCCATTGGCGAGAGCGGAGTTAAAGCATACCAGTCAGTCCAGATGAATGAGCTTAGCAGCTTTCTACTTCTTTTTCTTCTGTTCATAGCAACATCTAGTGCAGTTTTTATGCTTGAGCTCATAATTGGGAAGCTGTAGTTATCACTTATTGCATTCATTTTTTATTTGACAAGAATTTTTTGTTGAGCCATTAACTAACCTTAAATTTTCTTCAAGGTCACCGAGGAAGTTCTGGTTTTGACAAACATGGAGCAAATGGAGACGTCTCAAGTTTGGTGTTCTTTTCCGCTATTATTCCGCTATTATTTTATTCGCTTAGTTTTTGAAGATACCGTGGAAAAGCACCGCAGGACTATGAAGTCATACAGAATGACTGGCGGAATTCTAGTGAAGCAATTTCTATTGAACGGTTCCATTATGAATTTCAATTGTCAGTAATTAAACCACGCACATAAAGCATTTATCGCTTATGAGTGATTATATGTACATTATTTCTTGCTCAATTTAACTGCACGTCCATTTTTTTCTTTATGACATGGAGAAAACACACGTAATACACTTGTGCAATGCCCTCCTACGTTCACACAATAAACATAATTTCATTGCTGTTTTGAAAAATCTAAAGGGAAATATACATTGATCTGGCCGTGAATTGAGGTAATTAAAATTCGGCGGAACTCATGTCACGACGCCAGTCTATGGTAATGCGTTTAGGTTTGAATCTGTATAGCAATACAAAGTACTGCCGCTGTCGAAACGAGTTAAGTATAAAGTGTGCACTGCAGCGGAACTGCTCTCTCCCGCTTCCCTAATAATACTCGGCATCATCTAGCGCCGCCGGCGCGAAGCTTACGCGTGATTTCCGAAATGCATGGCTCGCCGGTGCGTACCAATGCTGAAAAATGCGTCACGTGACAACCAGGCGCCCCTCTCCCGTTTCTTTCTGCACACACTACGTCACCTGGTGGCAATGGCGAAAAGTACGTACGTGGCCTCCGACACAACAAGTGTGGCGCTCGGGTGGCGGCGAACGCTGAGAATTGTTCCTTCGCTTCGCTGGGCTTACATCCAGTGGCACATATTCCGTGAGCCAAGTCGGCGTCAAAGTGTTTCATTGAGCAGCGGTACCTACCCATTCCCGAATCTACTGTGACCCATTTGTCGTGAAAGAGGTTCGTTGATGAACAGCACATATGTAAACGTTGCCACATACTCAGTGGCCCAACTTTGTCCGACGGTAGGTTTCGAACCCTGTAAACTCAGTACGGCATCCCGATACACTACGCATTAGACCATGGACTAAAGGTTACCCAGCTAAGCGGGAAAACGATTTCACACAAGCATATATAGATAGATAGGCCACGGAAATTCGAGGACCCTTAAGCTTCGCTTTTAAGAGTGGAACGCGATAGCATTCAAAGATCACTGACTGCTTCTCACGCTTCGCGAAAAGCGCAGCTTAAGCAACCATAATGGTTACCGGGAAGCACTGGGGGGGCGAACGCTATGCACGAACACGAGCTGTCTGGTAGAAATGCGGCCTTCTGCGTGGAGCGATTTCGGAGATATTGCACAGCCGCTGCAAAAAAAATTGCATATTTTGAGGTTTCCGTTTTTGTTTCGTACTTTTATTATTTCAGTCTGAGAAGATTTAACTTAACATATAAATCATGCGCTGTGGGTGTTTTGTTTCATGACATTTCTTTGTGGATTATCATTCTCAAAATTCCGAGGTATAGCTTTGCCAAGAATGCAAGACAAGGTATGAGCAACATTATTGAAAGAATGGTGTGGCAATATAACCCGCATATACCACGTGTCATATAAGAAGGCGTGGCATATACATGTACCTAAATATATTCGGAGGGCCTGCGTGTTTGGGGATGATTTTCTCCACAACGCGCCGACATCGCACGCCGACGTCGGTTGCCGACGCCGGATTTTCTGTGACACGGGGCCCTTAACGCTATCGCGTTAGAATGTGCTTGGAGTGAATGGTAACGTAACTAAGGGGCTTGGTGAAATACTCAGGCATGGTGAAATAACATAGCCCACGGGTAGCATACACTGCTATGAACATCTCAGCCAAGTTTTGTTGTCGTACGCGGTGCGTGGAGCTCGCAAGCGCAGCGCGACGTCACCTTTCTGTTAAACGCTCTCTTTTATAGCTTAAGCTGTTATGGGCGCATTCTAATTGCCGCTTCTGTTCACGTTGTTGTCCGCCGCCGCGTAACCGCTATCGCTCGAAATGCGAAAAAAGTACCCGGTCACCACCGGGATCAAACCCACGCCTGCTGCGTGGGAGTCGGGAACTTGACCATTGAGCGACGCAAGCGCTGGCTATCAGCGTCAGAAAAAGGCCCTATAAACGCGCTCTAGGCAGGCGCGCACGCGCAGACAACCCGTGCATCCGCCAGTATGGTGGCGCTATCTAGTTAAGGCGCCTGCAAAAGCCGCGTCCACAGGCGTAGACGAAGAGATGCGATTCAGACGAGGATGGCAATAAACGCTATCCCATTGTGAGATGTGCTCAACGTATTCTCGGTCCTTCTTCGTTACACGTTATGGCGTCTCCTCGCAAGGTACGAACCGCTGCTGAATAAGCGAATCGTAGAGCAACTTGAGCGGCTACCACGAAGCATCATCGGGCTCAGCAGACTGCTGTGCAGAAAGCATTACAAAGTGCAGCTAGCCGTCGACGCCGGGCACACAGTTGAGTTCACTCTCGTCAAAATGAGGCGTAGAAACTTTGCCGCGAAGACCCTGTTGTGCGCTGTGCGGAAATTGCTACTCTTAAGCCGCTCGCTCCACCAGTTTACGCGGTGACTGTGCTGCGTGTGCCACGCAGGCCTGTAACTTTTTAACGGCAGCCATATTCCTCAAACGTTTCTGGAAGCTTTTTTTGTAAGAATGCGGATTCCCAAACGCGGGTGCTATTTGTAGTTTCGTCTACGTACCGTAGATACCGCTGCCGCCGCGGGGTTGCACCACGAGTCCACTGGCTAAGCGCACTTTGGCTTGCTGTGGAATTGCGTTTGGCGGAAGTTTAGCGCATCGTAGGCGCCAAAATCATAAATCGCCGCGTCTACGTTACCATGCAAAATTCAATTTTGGCTGCGCGCCATGCTGACATTAAAACGGCGGAGCATTGTGGCGACACCCCACTACACCACAGCCTTCGCAGTGTAAGGCACTGAAGAAGCAACGGGAGTCAGCGTAGGTTGTGTTTGATTGCCAATAATTCCACTTCTGGTGAATGTGTTGAAGTGCTTTTTGTGGCAAAGTATTTCTGAAATAGCCTATGTTCACTTCAAATGCCTTTCTCCACTTGGATAAAAAGTGGTTCCGGGCCCCTTTAAAAGGGGCATTATTAAAAGGGTATTATTCGTATTAATAATCGCTCTCTCTATTGAGCCACGAGGGAGTATGCGCTTTTATTCGACGACCTCATTGTTGCATCGTTCAAGCCGCACGCATTTTGTAGTGCCGTTGTTGTAGTGATGTGGTCTCTGTTCCCTACATGTTTCTGATATAGTTTTTCCACACATTTGAAGCAGTTTGAGCGAGGTTACGGTTGTGTTGAAAATCAGGTTTTGTGCGATTAGACGACTCAGTGGAGTAGCGCTGCTGCTCTGGTGCATTTTCTTTTCTCTGAACACTTCCTTTCATGGCATATTTTGTCTGTGTGCTTTAATGACACTCACTGGTACAATAATCCAGATAGTGGGACTCGAAGCGCTTGAAATGGTATATTTGTGTTTACTTTACTTCATTGATGATCCGTGCGGAAATTTTTCCCCTGTAACACTGTGCACTTATCAATGGAGACTGTAACTGCTCCGCTAACGTGCAGCTTCGGCGCTGGCCAAGTTCAGCGGGGTGTTGTGTGCTGTACTATGTCTTTGAGAGTGCTGCCCCCTTTTGCACGTATTTCGAAATGATGACCATGCGGCCCTCAAGTCGATGGGGACGAAAAACGGCGGATCGTGACGAAGAAGTGTTTCTTTGTAAGAAGTGCTGTGAACTGTGACATATGGGTTCGGTCGCAATAAGTGATGCCCGAGACGGATTATTCGCTGCAGCCTGATGATTTTCTTCACAGCAATCCGCTATTGCTTGTATGTACGTTAGTGGTCATTACTTAACCTTATGCAACATTGCAACGGTGTGACAAATGGCGTGCACGCGGGTCCCTCCCAAGATGACCACCACCACCGCAGCAACCTTGGCGTCTGGTACACAACTGTGGGGGAGCACTGTTCTTATTCTCCTGCCTCACCCGACCTGCGCTACACATGATCTCCGGCGCACGGCGAGTGGGCCTCGCGGTATAGCTACAGCGAGCAGGCAGATGGATTTCGAAATTGTGCCGGCATGATGGTGCATCTGGAGACAGCTTAAGTATGGATTCGGCAGGCTAAGCCCCCATGATGCAGGAGCCTTCGGCTGTAGACCGACAGACGGTACGAGTCCGGAAGGATCTTCGGCCATGAAGAACCAGCAGCCTAACGCTTCTCCAGACTGCAATCTCGACGAGCACGCCTCAGACACGCCCACGTGTTCAAGCCTCCGCTCAGAACTCCCCTGCGGACTATGGTTTCCTGATTTCGCTTATTTCTTCGTTTACATCATAATCGGGTGCAATTTTTTTCCTATTCTTAGGCAGTTGGAGTTGCCGCGTGCATTGTTGCGTGTACTTTTTTTTTAATTTCATCGAAGAACCTGCTTCTGTATATACATCTCTCGTTATGGTTACCGCATTACTGACATCAATAAACAGATTCTGATCCTATTTTTTGTTATTCATCGTCAATCGCAAAATGCCACGTGGAAGACTTTTGGGAGTCTCATGAGAGGTTTTTTAGTTGTTTGTTACCCGCACGCCTTCAGCTCAGCCTTGCACGTTTCACTATAGCTTGTCTACACGGTTTCTTGATGGGCCTTCAGGCGATTTTCATTTTATAAACTCCTACCCAGGCAGCACAACCAGGCTGGCCCCAGCACGGCAATATCACGGAAAACACCGGCACGAATATAGGCTCGAAACTGGCAGCGCTACCCGCGTCAGAAACGGCCCACTGCGGCCATGTCACTAAAGGGCCTATATCGGCCATTGTGTGGCAGGGCCAATAGAGGCAGATAGACGGTTCTGCCGTTCATTGCCATTCTAGTGTCCCACCTTGCCTACTGGCAGCGCCGGTATTCGTCAATAGGCGGCTCTGCCACTTTTAGTCAATTTATTGTCCCGCATTACCCACTAGCATGGCCATATTGGCAGATTGTGATGTATGTGGGCGATGCCGTTATTACCTACGATTTTATATTGTGCAAATGTTGTACGGTAACTCGATGCAACATGCCATGACCTACTATAAAATCACCAAATAATGATACATAATTTCTTTATTGATCTTAAAATAGGTTGATACAAATTGTCGCTAGTATCCCCAATCCTGCGGGCTACCTACGAAAGCTTTGTTTATGACGCTACGGGGGGTTGAGCCTGGCTCGCGAATGGGGCACTTGAAGTTGCTGAACGGTTTGAGCCGCTTCCGCGTAACGACACCTTCTGCTATTAGCACAGTCTACGGCGCCTGGCAGCCAGATCCTTATGAAGTCTTGCGCGTGATTGATGTCGATCTCTGTGTCTCACAGGCGCCATCTGCATACAATGCATATACATATA
Source organism: Dermacentor silvarum (assembly GCF_013339745.2). Classification (NCBI taxonomy): domain Eukaryota; kingdom Metazoa; phylum Arthropoda; class Arachnida; order Ixodida; family Ixodidae; genus Dermacentor; species Dermacentor silvarum. Next base: position 54,197,237 of record NC_051159.1, on the reverse strand, counting down.
TTATCCCCACACTGCCAGCAGTGCATAATATAAGCGCCTGTATCACCCGTTCCCACTCTGCATAGCCGCATGTTAAACAGTCTCTTGCTTTTCTTCCCATGCAAGATGTACGGCAGTTGAACTGCATGGCCCATGATGGCGTTCGTTATATTGAAGGCAACCTCCCACAGACTGTTCTTATTCTCCTGCCTCACCCGACCTGCGCTACACATGATCTCCGGCGCACGGCGAGTGGGCCTCGCGGTATAGCTACAGCGAGCAGGCAGATGGATTTCGAAATTGTGCCGGCATGATGGTGCATCTGGAGACAGCTTAAGGTTTGAGGTGACGCTGAAGTGGTGCAGCATCGTCTACGTACGTAGTAAAAAGTGGCCGTACATTATCTCTGTAAAAAAGATACACGTATTAGGCAATGCACTTATTTCAAACACTATACTTAAGATTCCTCCATTCAAACAAGTTGTTGAAGCTGAAAAAAGAAGCAGAAATACGCAAAAATTAGGTAGGAAATGCCACTGCATCAAAATATGCGATTTTTGTTCTAACTAGCCAATTATGATGAATAATGCCTTCATCACAAGCTTTCTCGTAAGTGCTTATGGGTAGCTGTACTTAGCCTTTGGCAATGCGTAAGCTTTTAGAATAGAGATAGCAAAGAAAGGGTGCATTATTTCATGATAAACACCTAAGCAAGCTACAACATAACAGATTATAGTTTTGCAGAAAGTTCTGAAAACCAGTCAGCTCGCAGAATGTACTTCCTGAGTAAGGAATTATGACAACCCGACTTTGGTCTTCTTGAGTGTAGCAGCCGAAATTTGCAGTGCTGCGTGTTTTCCAACAGACAGTGCGTTTGAGGTGACGCTGAAGTGGTGCAGCATCGTCTACGTACGTAGTAAAAAGTGGCCGTACATTATCTCTGTAAAAAAGATACACGTATTAGGCAATGCACTTATTTCAAACACTATACTTAAGAATAAAAACAAGACAATTTTACACACCTTGCGATAATGGAGTTTATATTTCACAGTAAATGCACTTTTCCGACGTTTGGCTAGTTGTTGACGTTTCATCCGATAGCAGTGTGGAACCAAGCTTGTAGTAGCGAAGGTCAAGCTGCTAGTACTGAACACGTTGCGGGTCAAGTTGATGCATGCTTCGCAAGCAAAACATGGTGCAAGCAATGTGGGCAACGACAGCTCACAGGCAGAGCAGAATGTGTACGGGTCCCTCGTCCTCCGAGAGACCGAGAGTCACCACGTTTTTTTTTTTTTTTTTTTTTTTTGGGGGGGGGGGGGGGGGCAGCGGGCGAGGTCCGCGCAGGGAGCAACAAATTTGACAGGGCATCATTCACGCTTCTTCGTGCACTCATCCGGTTCTGAGTAGCGCGCAGGCTCGGCTGTGCGCATAATAGACCGTGCATACCTTCGAAACTGCAAAACGAGGGGACGCAGGGAAAACGTGGTGAGAGTGAAACGCATTCTTGGTGTTTTGACGTCACTTCGCCTGATAGTAGCGAAGAACGACACGCGCACGTTTTTTTATTCTTTTATTAATTTTTTCATTTTGCAGAAGCTGCTGCGGCTGAACGAGCAGTATCACGTGTGCTGATGTTATATAGTATAGCTGATATGTAAAACATGACAAATGGACCTGTAGAACAACTCAAAGTGATCAATGAATGACCTTTTATGATTTTCTTGCGCTGCTTATCCCTGGAGAAGAGTAGAGCAAGACAACGTTTGCGCAAGGGGGTAGTCCGGCGCACAGCATCCCTTGCTAACGTGCCCCCATGCATTTCTTGCTTCAAGCTAAATAATACAACCTCCCCCTTAGGAAAAAAGTGAATGGACACAAAGCAGTGGTAGCGGTATCTAAGAAACCTCGCGACAATACCTTACGCGGCGGATAACATATAAGTGAAGCCCAAAAAGCGATCTCGTTCATGTTCGCCATATTAATTTACTTAATTGTTTTAGTATAGTGTCAAAGCCCGAAGGCTTGACATAAAAAGGCGGGCAGTTCTTTTCTTCTTTTCATAAGCAAGAAAGCGTCATTGATGATGATGATGATTGCATTTTTATTGGCGCAAGGGAATCTAAGGCCAAAGAGCGCCAGGACATGCGTCTTGATTTAGCAAAATTATGAGTTAAAAACTGATTTAAAATAGAGGCTGTATAGGGGCCTACGCATTATATATATATATATATATATATATATTTAGGTATTAGTGCATCAATTGTAATGTAAATACTAAAATAAATGTAACGCTTTAAGTGCATTGGCTACAGATACAAAAGGTAAATTATTGTGCATAGTCCGAGTCCCTTGCTGTACAATTCTTGCGTGCGCAAGAAGTGCGAGGGCTCAGACAAACATTTGTGTATCAGACCGTACCTCACCTGTGAGGCACAATCTGACGGTTAGGATGGAATGAGATGACGTCTAGAAAATTAATTTGCGCAAGATAATTAAGCACTCTTTTAAAGTTAAAAAGTGCGTCATCTCATAAGAACATCGAGGAATGGGGTGGTATTTGGTATTTGTAAAGTTCCTTAAAATGAGCCGCTCTATCTCGGTCAAGTTCAGGACATTTAATGAGGACATGTAGGAGTGTTAGGCTCTCACGGCAGCGTGTGCACGTCGGAGGGTCAGTTGCAATCAAGAGGTATTTATGTGTCCCATAAGTGTGTCCTATTCTGAGTCGTGCCAAGGTGACTTCGGTGTGTCTATCAAGCTTCAGTGGGAAAGATTTGGTTAGTTGCGGTTTAAGCAGGTGCAGCTTATTTTCAACTTCTTTGTCCCATTCAGCTTGCCAATGGTTACGGAGCGCCTTTCGTACTGCAGGTTTCAGGTCTACACCAGGTACACAGCCTACATCAATTGTGTCCCGATGAGCTACTTCTTCAGCATTTTTGTCCGCCATTTCATTGCCTGCGATCCCAGAGTGGCCTGGCACCCAGCATACAACAAGAGCAAGGTTTAGTTTATCCGCTACTTGTATGTGTTTAAGGAGCTTGTTATTACAGGGTTTCGGCTTGCTTTGCCACATGACAGGGCTGTAACAACGCTTAAGGAATCTGTGTATATTATAGACGTTTGTATCTTGTGCTGTACTATGTACTCAACAGTGATCAGTATACCGTACGCTTCCGCTGTAAAGATGCTGCTATGGCTATGCAAGGTTTCAGAGTTAGAGAAGTTTGGGCCATGGGCTGCACATGATACTGAAATTGCAGACTTTGAAGCATCAGTGAAAAATGCCACAGATCTATAGTTGTCTTCAAGGGCCAAGAAATGTTGCTGGATAAGGGCGATTAGACAACTCTTTTTGTTAAGCTCTTTAAACGACAAGTCACAGATGACTGGACATTGCTCCCAAGGTGGGACGAGTTCAGCGTAGTCAGTTTCCTGCAGATCTGTGAAAACTATTGCAAGTTTTTCCGCAACAGACTTCACTGCTAGCGGGAATTGCGGGGCGTGTGAAGGCCGGTTGAAATACAACTGATTTGTGGACTGATCATTTTTGAGTGCTTTGCATGGATGTTGTTTTAACGACATTGTTCTTGCATTTTAGCGACATGTACGCTGATAATCCAGTGGCCACTGATCCGACCCTGCATAGAGGCTTTGGACGGGGCTGGTACGAAAGGCACCAAGTGCTAGGCGGATACCCAAGTGATAGACAGGGTCGAGTAGCTTAAGTGTTGTCTTTGAAGCTGACTGGTAAACAATACATCCATAGTCTATGCGGGACAACACAAGGCTTTTAAAAAGCGATAAGAGACAATACCTATCTCTTCCCCACGAAAGGTAAGATAGAATCTTTAAAAGGTTCATAGTTTTAAGGCATTTCCGCGTCAACTGTTTTATATGTTGGATAAAAGTAAGCTTAGCATCAAAGATTACACCCAAAAATTTTTGTTGTTTTACAACAATCAGGCTTTTCCCATTCATCAAAACGCATGGGTCAGGACATACCCCTCTTCGTCTGGAGTAAAGGACACAAGTAGTCTTTTCTGCATTGAATCGGAACCCATTTTCATCTGCCCTTTTGGCGAGCCGATTAACACTTAACTGTATCTTTCGTTCACATATGGACAGATTTCAAAATTTGAAACTGATTTGGATGTCGTCCACATAGACAGAGTAAGATATCGTAGGTGGTATAAAAGAGTGGAGAGAGTTCGTTTTAATTATAAAAAGTGTGCAGCTTAGCACTCCTCCCTGTGGTACAGCGTTTTCTTGAACAAAAGTGCGCGATAGTACAGTGCCAATTCTTGCACGGAACTTCCTTTCAGATAGGTAATTTTGCAGAATGTTCAGCATACTACCACAAATTCCGTAGGACGACAGGTCCAGCAGAATACCGTATCGCCAGGCAGTATCATATGCCTTCTCAAGATCAAAGAATACAGATAGACAGTATTGGTTGTGTACAAATGCATCACGTATATATGACTCAAGGAGAACAAGATTATCGGCTCTAGACCTCGTTCTTCGAAAGCCCGATTGGTGAGGGTCCAATATACCATTATATTCCAAAAAGTAAACAAGGCGGCGGGTAATAATTTTTTCAAATACCTTAAGGAAACAACTAGTGAGTTCAATTTGTCTGTAACTGTTAACTAAGGAAGCGTGTTTGCTGTGTTTGAGTATTGGTAAGACTATTGCCTCTTTCCAAGATGAAGGTATACGACCAGCTGCAAAAATCTTATTGTAAAGACCTAAGATACAGTTTAGGGTCTCATCAGGCAGATTGTTGATTATTTCATATGTTATTGTGTCATAACCTGGAACCGAGCCGCCACAAGAGCCTAGGGCAAGCTTGAGTTCATAGAATGTTAGTGGTTTGTTGTATCCTTTAGATGAAGACTTGTTTGAACGAAGAGGAATATTTTCAGCGAATCTTTTATGGTGTAAGAACTTTTCGGAATAATTTTCTGAGCTAGATACCCACTCGAAGTGCTCCCCGAGAGTGTTTGCTTGATCTTCTATCGTATCACCAGAGCCAGCGATGAGAGGAAAAGAATTTGGGCGTTGTCCTTTTAGTTTACGCACCCTATTATATACTTTGCTCACATTCGTGTATGAGTTTATTGAGGATACGTAACGAGTGAAGCTTTCTCTTTTGGATATTCGGCGGATACGGCGGCCATTCGCTTTGCACTGCTTAAAGTTTATTAGATTTTCTGTTGTTGGGTAGCGTGAAAATCTGCTCCATGCTTTGTTCTGGCGTTTCTTTGCAATTTCACAGTCTTTGTTCCCCCACGGATTCGGATTGACTTTATCTGTGTAGGATTTAGGTATGCAGTTTTGAGCAGAACAGACGATATGTTCAGTAATGTAGCAGGTCAGTTCCTCAACACGTAGGTGCGCCCATCTTCCAGGCACAGTGTAGAGTGTTCTAAATTTTGACCAGTCTGCACTATGAAGCCTCCACTTTTTGTGATAAGCTGGTCCATCGTGACACTTTGTTGTTTCTGAGAGAGTTGGGAAGTGATCGCTCCAATATGGATTACTAATAACTCTCCATTCCAGGTATGGAAGAAGTGATGATGACCCTATGGCTAAATCTATACATGAATACGTGTTGTGTGTGGGACTGTAGAAAGTTGGCTCTGTCTTGTTAAACATACAGGCTCCAGATGAAAGAAGGAACTTTTCTATTGCCCGTCCTCTCGCGTCACATTTTGAGTCACCCCAGAATGTGCTGTGAGCATTAAAATCTCCGTTTACTATATACGGTTCAGGAAGCTAGTCAGTCAGCTTTTGAAATTCTGCTGTATCAAACCGTTCATCAGACGACATATATATGGAGGAAACAGTTATAAGTTTATTGAACAATATAGCCCGAACAGCCACTGCCTCGAATGAAGTCTGAAGTGATACATGCTGGCATGCTACTGACTTTTGGGCTATAATTGCCACACCACCGGAAGAAGAATTACCATTATTTCGATCTTTACGGAAAACTATGTATTGTCTTAAGAAGTTCTTGTGTGCGGACTTTAAATGTGTTTCTTGAACACAGAACAGTCGTGGCTAATATTCCTTTAGTAGATCGTTCACATCATCTAGATTGTGAAAGAGGCCTCTGGCATTCCACTGAATTATTTGTGTAGCCATATTTAGGAAGAGTTGTGTTGTCTGTGTTCAAGAGCACGTGGTAAGGATAGATAAATATGTATATAAGGACAGTAACCATTTAGGTTACCGGTCCCTTTCTCGGCGCAGTTACAGGAAGTTTATCATTCTTAGCGCGCTCAAGAGAGCGCTGTTCTTTTGGCGTCGATGACGCCGGGGTTCTTGGATCGACCTCCATAACCTCTGAGGAGCTGGAGGATCAGAACTAGGCGCTGAAACTGGCGTCTCAAGCCGTGGAGTTCGGTTAAGCTTTGGGACTTGCAGAACGGAGGTCTGCAGGCCCACCTTTGATGATGATGGAGCAGCACTTGCTGCTGCCATCAGGGGAGCGGGTGGAGTGATTACCGGACCACTGACTGTGACCGCCGTAGACTCCCGAGGCATTTTTGACGCTGCCCGCCTTCGCGCCACCTCGGAAAAACTGGTGTGATCTAAGTATGAAAGGCGTTTCCTTCCTTCGTGAAATGTTATATTTTCTTTGACCTTCAATGCAATGATTTCTTTTTCTTTCTTCCATTTAGGGCATCTCCTAGAGTAGGCTGGATGGCTTCCATCACAGTTCACACAATATGGAGATGAGTCGCAAGTGTCTGATGGATGATTATTCGAGCTGCATTTCACGCAAGTCTGCTTTCCTCGGCATGTCTTAGATCCGTGCCCATACCTCTGGCACTTAAAGCACCGTCGAGGACTTGGAATGTATGGCCTCACACGGACTTTAATGTAGCTTGCTTCTAGTGTACTAGGGAGCACACTAGTTCCAAAGGTTAATACATTGTGCTTTGTTCGAAGTTGCTCATTATTCCTGCGGATATGAATTCTCTGTACTTTGATGACATTTTGGTCCTGAAAACCTTCAAGCAGCTCTTCGTCACTGAGGTCCAAGAAGTCGTCTTCTGAAATTACTCCGCGGCTCGTGTTCATGGTTCGATGTTCCGACACAGTGACTGCTACATCGCCAATGCATTTCAAGTAATTCAATTTCTCAAATTGTGTTTTGTCTTTTAGTTCAAGGAGCAGGTCTCTATTGGTCATCTTTGTGGCTTTGTAGCCAGGTCGTATCGTGTTTGCGAGGCATTTCGCCACCATGAAAGGTGGAAATTTACGCACGCTCGTGTTGCTTTCACTGTGGATGACATGGTACTTAGGAAAGTGTTCTTCGTTGTTTTTCAAAAAGAATTGAAAAGTTGCATCGGTGCGCCCTCTTTTCTGAGAGCGATTAAGAGAAAGTGGTTTATGGGAAGCCATAATATAGGGATCATGAGTTCGGCAGCAGCGCCATCCGCCCACCACCGAGCCCAACATGGGGACGGAGCAAATTTTGCAAGCAAGACAAGCCCTCGCCAGTTGTATGGTGCTACTATAACCCAATCTGGAATACCCAAGGCTGGCCACCCACACAAGGTTAACCCTCGCTGCCTGGAAAGTCAGAAAAAAATAGAAGCGAGGAGAAGACAGGAAAGATTGAAAGGAAGAGAGAAAGACGCAGATTGGAGAGGGGGACAGGAAAAGGCAACTACCGATTTCCACCTGGCGGGTCAGTCCGTGGGTGCCCTCTACGTGAAGCAGAGGCCAAAGGGCACGGCCAAAGGGGCGTGTTGCCTCCACCGAGGGGCCTTAAAGGTCCAAACACTCGGCATTGGCTCAACCCCCAGGATCCCCTTTTCCCCGGACACGGCTAAGCCGCGCACGTTTACACGCTGGAGGATCCAACCCCCGTGTCCTCGGGTCCATGGTATCGCAACCCACCAAACTCCTGCTTACGCAGACACCCCTGCGGGGATCAAGAAAGCTTCAAACGTTGCCGCTACGAGAAGAAACGTAGGTGGGAGGTAGAAAAATATGTCATTTAAGCAGTGGGGGTAATAAGATAAATCCTTAAAAAAACTCAAGCGAGATAAGGCGACAAGGTAAAGCAAGCGATGATTTTATAGAAGACGCACTGGCTACACAGGAGTAATTGTATGAAACAAAACACGGACGACAAGGTTTTGGACACTTTCGAGAACTTCCGATCAGGAATTGCAGTTGCTGGATTCCAGACAGAACTGGTGTAGTCGGACATTGACCCCACCATGGATTTGTAAACTAAAAGCTTCCCATGAAGAAAATTTCGGAGCTAAATATCAAACATGTGGTTGGCATTGGTAAATTGAAAACTCAACATACATATTCCAAAAATTTTGTGTGTGATATGTATCCCGAGATACAAGAGGAAGAAGTTACCAGAGGTGTGTCATTGAGGGTGTAAGCGGGAGTCAAAATTTAATAAGGAATAAGGAAGCTTATGTATGCCTCTTTGCAAAGTCAAAACAACGATAGGTTTATTGATTAGCTGATATAAGATGCAAACGTCAGCGAACAATTTATTCAAATCTGTGTTGCTCTCACAAAGAGAGTTCGCCTACTAGAAAATTGTATATATATTTTAGTATTTGTTTATTTATGCTTGTTTCACTCTTTAATCGGAAATTAACTTTATTCAGTAGCTTACATTTTTATCCAGTAGCATTCATTTTCTTTTTTCCCCATTCTATTTTCCTGTATTCTGTATAATCTTAGCCTCGCTCTTCGTTCTCAGTCCTAGGTCTGTAACAAAACTCTTTCAGCCATCCGTCAAGGTTCGGAATGGCGCGTCGGGCCATGAACATTCCTGTTCTTTTTTATTTTTCTTCATTTTCTGTTCCCCTCAAACGGAGAGCGCCTTGTGTAGTCGCCTTGGTCGTCTGTCCAAACCTTTTCTCTTCACTCCGCCCCCTTCCCACCCCGTCTATCTGTTGTGGCGTTGTCTCTGTTCTCTGCTTTCACTCTTCTCTTCAGCGCAGATAAATTTGGCGTCGTGCAACATAAGCATTTCATTGTAAGTTAGCGTTGGGCTTGTGAACTCACATTCTTGTCCCTTCTATTGGCTGTTTATTGTTTTAGAAGTATGCACCAATAGCCCAGCAGAAACCTCTTCTTCAACATGGCGCGACTTCTTTTTTTCCCCGATTCTATCTGCGTGAAGGAATTTACGCCTACTGTGCCAGTTGGTCGTAAAAAAATCATCTGGCATAAAAAAAAGACAGGCACCAGAGCTTTACGCGAAAGGCACCCAAGATTATAATGAAGCTGGCCGCAGGAGACACTACTACACGATTCGATATGCTCTTTATGCAGACAAATAATATAGGAAGCAGTCATCCAAAATAACTTGTGTTGTACTAGCAATAAAATTTACAGCCGCTACAGAAGTTTAGCTAGCAACGGCATTACTGGCAAGTGGTACAGATGATTGCACCATAAAGTTATGCAGTATTTTGAAATTCACTACCCGCAACACTATTTAAAGGGCGCACATGTAAGCGCACAGGCTTTCATTTAATAACCCCCTTGAATTTGTTATTGCTCCTATCGAGGATGCACACGGCAAGCGCGCATTGCTGCGTTATAATGGAGTGCCCTTGTGCCACTTGTAAACAATCTCCGATCGAATAATTCAACACAATAAATACAATTACGCGAAAGTTAACAGCCTTTGTAATAAAACGAAAAAAATATGCAGAACATTCGTAATAATTTAATAAGAAGCAAAAGAACAATACCACAGTGATCTCGTTGCAGTTGGCGTGGCGGTGAAAAATACAAATAAATATTGCGTGCTCTAAAAAAATATAATCGAGAATGGCCAGCGAATGCTGCGTGAAAAGTAATATTGAAATCCTGTTCTGCTTGACAGGCCAATATTTACGGGTCTATCAGAACTGCTAAACAATGTGGCTATGCCTATAGCTTTGAACGGACGCTGTTAGCCAATGTTTAGAGCTGCACAGCCAATGACGGCACTCTAACGGCAGAACAGGCACGGGATAGTCAGTTGCGTCGCCCGGCCTAGCCATTACCGGGCATTCATCGGCAAGGCAGGGCCAGCGCTGGATGTCTGTTACAGTGGCTTTGCCAGCAAGCAACGGTGGGCCATCGCGGCCCAGCCAGTGCCGGCTGAAAACCATCATCGGTCCTAGTTGGCCCCATGTAATGCACGGCCTGGGTATGCCTGTGGTCCACGGTTGGCCAGGCGTGGGGCCTGATTGTCAGTCTGCCGATGAAACATCCTAAAAGGGCCCCTAACAGCTTTGGCCATTTATAAGAAACCCGTGTAGCTTATACATGACGCTCTGACGATAGTGTCTGCAAAATAGAACGGCACTGCGCGTCCCCTGCGAAAACAGCTGAAAATTCAAACCTATAGGCATGCAGTGCCGCCAACACTGAGAGTCATAGCAATACGCACAAGTTCGTCTTCATGGCGTGTGTTTCCCCCGCAGGGGCGTCTGCGTAAGCAGGCGTTTGGTGTGTGGCGACACCACGGACCCGAGCACATGGGGGTTGGACCCTCCCGCGTCTAACCGTGCGCGGCTTAGCCGTGTCCGGGGAAAAGGGGATCCTGGAGGTTGAGCCGAAGCCGGGTGTTTGGACCTTTATGGCCCCCGGCGGAGGCAACACACCTCTTTGGCCTCTGCTTCACGTAGACGGCACCCCCGGACTGCCCCCCCCCCCCCGGGGAAATCGGTACTTGCCTTTTCCTGTCTCTCTCTCTCCCTCCAACCTTCGTCTTTCTCTCTCACTTTCCTTCTCTCCTGTCTTCTATTGACTTCGTTTTGCTTCCAATTTTCCAGGCAGCAAGGGTTAACCTGGTGTAGTTTATCCATCCTTGGAACTATTATATTATGTTATAGTGGCTATGTACAGCGGGCGTCTGCATCTACTTCGGGTCTTGTAGCGTCCCCTTGTTGGGCTCGGTGGTGGGCGGCTGGCATAGTTACCGAAATTATTGTTACCCTATGGCTTTCTAGTCATTCCAACCGACTCCCTGATCGCTCTCACAAACGAGGGCGCACCGAAGATATTTATCAATTCCAAGGCAACAGATTGCAAAACTTCCCCGATTTCATGTCATCCACTCTGATAAGCCTGAAAAGACAGTGAAAATGATCTCACCCTTCCTTGTCTCGAAGTCTCTGACTGATGTTCTTGGCCAAGGTTACAAAGCATCGAAAATGGCAAGCGGTGATCTGCTTCTGGAGCTCCGCGATCAGATACAATACGAAAAACTGCCGAAATTAGTGTCATTTGGGGACATCCCAATAACACTGACCCCACACCGTACTATGAACACCACTCGCGGCGTTGTTTCAGATGATGATTTAATGGAGCTAACCGAGGCTGAACTCTTGGAGGGCTTCAGTGAGCAGAATGTTATAAACGTTAAAAGAATTAAGATGAGGCGCGACGGGAAAGAAATCAAGACTAAGCACCTGGTGCTCACTTTCGGCTCAAGTGTCCTGCCCGAGTCCATCGAGGCCGGATACATCAAACTTCGTGTCAGGGCATACGTTCCAAATACTCTCAGATGCTTTAAATGCCAGCGATTCGGCCACAGTTCTCAGAACTGCAGAGGCCGGCAAACATGCGCGAAATGCAGTGCTCATGAACACTCATCTGAGTCTTGTGAAAACTCGCTACATTGTGTGAACTCTGATGGGGAGCACGCCGCATACTAGCGGTCGTGCCCATCCTGGAAAAAAGAAAAGGAAATTGTAACGATTAAAGTAAGGAAAATCTAACGTTCATGGAGGCACGCAGGCGGGTATCCTACCTGCCAAAGAACATCTTTGCCGAAGTGGCGCGTCAGGGGGCAGCGTCGCAATGGCTTCGGGCGGCTGTCCAGCCCACACACAGTGAGCCGGCAGTGACGCCATCCGCCCCCCCCCCCGGCGGCTGCAGCTAGCGCTGCTCCGCCAACTCACAAGGGGCCATCGACCTCCGGGCTGGTGGCCCCAAGGGCCTCGTCCCTCGAAACGAGGCCTTCCCGTCAAACCAACCGCTCGCAAGAGCGCGTGTCCAGCGCCTCGCAAGAGGCGATGGACACAACAACCGGCCAGACGGCTCCTCAAGCGCCAAAGGAGCCGCGAGAATCTCACGATCGCTCCAAAAAAGAAAAAGCCCGCATCACAGGGCCCGACAAGGGCTCTGTAAGTTAAGTTAGTCTCTTTAACACACAGCACAAAAACACTTTCAACATGAATACACAAATATTACAGTGGAATGTGCGAGGACTCCTCCACAACCTCGATGACATCAAAGAACTCCTACATAAATATAATCCAAAGCTGCTGTGTGTTCAAGAAACAAACCTGAAACACACGCAAACAAACTTCCTCCGAGAATATGCTATTTATCGTAAAGACCGCGATGACACGGCCGTGTCATCCGGTGGTGTGGCTATCCTAGTGGACAGAGTTGTTGCCTGCCGAGAACTAAAACTCCGTACGTCCTTAGAGGTAGTTGCTGTTCGCGCGGTGTTATTCAATAAACTAATTACTATTAGCTGTATATACATCCCTCCGAATTATCAACTCCAGAAAACAAAATTTCAAAACTACATTGATGAACTTCCGGAGCCATACATAGTTGTCGGGGATTTAAACGCGCATAACACTTTGTGGGGAGACAGCCGTTGTGACAGAAGAGGGCGTTTAATAGAAAATTTTCTTTTTTCCTCGGATGCATGTCTACTCAATAAGAAGGAGCCGACGTACTATAGCGTTGCGCACAAACCCTACTCCTCAATAGACTTGAGCATAATATGCCGTACACTAATACCTTACCTTGATTGGAACATTATTAAGAACCCCTATGGAAGTGACCACTTCCCAATCGTCATAAATGTAACAAAACAGGCTGAATGCTCTCCACATGTTCCCAGATGGAAAGTTCAATCAGCAAACTGGGTCCTCTTCAGAGAAATAACATATTTAGCTCAGGATGACATTGCTGGCTTTAACATAGACGATGCTGTGGTCTACTTTACAGGTTTCATAATAGAGGCTGCCACAAAATCAATCCAACAAACTAACGGGCTAGCCAAAAAGCGTCGCATCCTATGGTGGAACGACGATTGTAGAAAGGCGCGGAAACAACAAAACAAGGCTTGTGGATTGCTTCGCGACTCTCCAACTGCCGAAAACCTCATAAATTTCAAACAGGCAAAATCCCAAGGCAGAAGAACACGTCGACGTGCTAAGAGAGATAGTTGGGAACAGTATCTTTGCAGTATAAATTCCTATACAGACGAGAGAAAAGTGTGGAACAGAGTAAACACATTAAAAGGACGTCACACAAAATCACTCCCCTTGGTAAACACAGAAGGTGATAGCCTGGAAGAGCAGGCTGACTTCCTGGGTGAACATTTTGAACACATCTCCAGTGCATCACACTACACAAAACACTTCTTGAAGTTCAAAGAACGCGCAGAACGACAGCCCCTCGAACGTAAATGTGCGCCAAATGATACATACAATCGACCATTTTCTCTCGCTGAACTTAACGCATCTCTAAACTGTTGCAATAACTCCGCACCAAGTGGCGATCGCAATCTGTACGAAATGATTAAGCACATGCACCCTGAAACCCTAAAAACACTATTAAGTCTTTTCAATGTTATGTACGCAGCTGGTTACATTCCATCTTCGTGGAAGGAAAGTGTGATCATCTCTATACATAAACAAGGCAAGGACCCATCCTTACCCAGAAGTTATAGACCAATAGCATTGACAAGCTGTATTTGCAAGTTATTTGAAAAAATGATAAACCGGCGCTTGATCTCTGTCCTTGAAAGTGGCAAAATCCTAGACCCCTTCCAATGTGGTTTCAGGGAAGGTATGTCCACAACAGACCACCTTGTTCGTATTGAGTCTTATATTAGAGATGCCTTTATACATGGGCAGTTTTGTCTCTCAGTATTCCTGGACTTAGAAAAGGCTTACGATACGACATGGCGCTACGGAATCCTCCGAGATCTTTCGGCGATGGGTGTCCGTGGCAACATGTTAAACACTATCGAAAGTTATCTCTGTAATCGTACATTCTGTGTAAGAGTGGGTAACGCTCTGTCTAGGGCCTTCACCCAAGAGACCGGTGTACCGCAAGGGGGCGTGCTTAGTTGCATACTATTTATTGTAAAAATGAACTGCCTGCATACACTCACTCCACGAACAATATTTTATTCCGTTTATGTCGACGATGTGCAAATAGCCTTCAAGTCATGCAATATTGCCATCTGCGAACGAGTGCAGCTTGTAATAAACAAATTGTCCAAATGAGCAGATGAAAATGGTTTTAAGGTAAATGCCAAGAAGAGCACTTGCGTACTCTTTACTAACAAGAGAGGCGTAACGCCAGTTCCAAGTATTGCAATCAAAGGAGATGCGCTCTCTGTGAGCAGCGAGCACAAGTTTTTAGGATTGATTTTAGATTTTAAACTTACATTTATTCCTCACCTTAAGTATCTGAGGGCAAAATGCCTGAAGACAATGAACCTTTTAGAGCTTCTGTCGCGTACGACTTGGGGTAGTGATCGAAAGTGTTTGCTTAACTTGTATAAAAGTCTTATCCTCTCACGCCTTGATTACGGATCTATAATTTACAATTCAGCAACGCCCAGTGCATTAAAAATCCTAGACCACGTCCACCACCTGGGTATCCGTCTCGCGACCGGTGCTTTCAGGACAAGTCCAATCCAGAGCCTGTACGTAGAGTCGAATCAGTGGTCGCTTCATCTCCAGCGGTCATACAACAGTTTCACGTATTTTCTGAAAGTACAAGCAAACATTAAACATCCTTCTTACTCAACTATAAATGACATGACCGCTACCACACTCTTCCATAATCGACCTGCAGCGAGAAAGCCGTTCTCTTTGCGTGTGAGGAATCTTAGTGAGGAAATGGGTGTTCCGCTGCTTGAACAATGTCCTATGGCTCAAGCGAAACTGTTGCCGCCGTGGCACTGGCAACTCATAGAGTGTGACACATCGTTCGTAGAGGTCACTAAACACGCGCCAGAGGCACACATTAAAATGCATTTCTTAGAACTCCAATCTAAATACTCGTGTACACAGTTTTACACAGATGCTTCCAAGACACATGCCGGGGTATCTTATGCAGCCGTCGGCCCACCCTTTTCGGAATCCGGTGTACTCCACCCGGAAACGAGTATCTTTCTTTACGGCTGAGGCCTATGCACTATTGTCGGCTGTGAATCATATAAGGGCATCAAAACTTCAAAAAGCAATTATATTTACAGACTCCCTAAGCGTGGTGAAAGCTCTGATGTCACTCTGCAAAAACAAAAATCCTGTACTTACTGAGTTCTATTCCATTTTATGCAGAGCGTATATATCTAACCAGCATGTGACTATATGCTGGGTGCCTGGCCATTGAGGCATTGAGGGTAATGTGCTTGCAGACCAGTTGGCCACATCAACTACATCGCAAGCTATTAATCCTGCGGCTACTATTCCTCCCGCAGATCTGAAGCCTTTTCTGCGAAGAAAACTGCGAAACCACTGGCAGCGCTTGTGGGACGCTGAAACAAATAATAAGTTTCACTTAATTAGCCACAGTTAGGTTTCTGGTCACCCGCAACGAAAACACGACGAACTGATGTCCTGTTCTGTCGTCTAAGAATAGGACACACATATGGTACTCACAATTTTCTATTGAATGGAAATGATCCTCCAACCTGTGGTAGATGTAGTGAGAGGCTGACCATCCTTCATGTCCTCGTGGAGTGCCGGGAAGTCGAAACTGAAAGAAAGAAATATTTTCCACAAGCGTACGGATACTATGTCCCGCTTCACCCCATTATGTTTCTTGGCGAAGAACCGATTTTGAATGCCAAAGCAGTCGTCGATTTTTTGAACGATGTGGTGCTGCATGTTATTAGCCCAACTAGTTCGTAGCGCATCCTCTCTCCAGAGGATGCCGCTGTAATAGTTTTTTATAGCACATGCCTCCAGGCCCTTGTGGTTCAAGGGCTCTGTTTAGGCAGTAGTGCTTCTTGCCAATTACTGCATCTTAAATATTTTAAATATCGTGTCATTCCCTCTCAATGCATTCTTCATTTCATAGTAAACCTCATGTCATTGCCATGATTTTAGTACATGTGTATTTTACGCACTTTGCAGCGATTATTTTTAGGCCCTTTTACAGCCACGCTTCATCTACTTCTCAGAATTCATCGCTCCACTGCACACTCACAAACATTGCCATGGCGCTCTTTGGCCATAACTGGCCCTTGCGCCATAAAACACCACACATCATCATAATCATGGCGTGTGTTTCGTCTCTAGCCATGACTAATCATCCACTGAGTAAGTGGAAACTGCGCGAAAACGGGAGAGAAGAAAATATAGGGGCCTCGGTTACGGTGTAACATAAGGCACCGAAGGAACACGGTTTGCGAATGTAATGTCGAGGCAGACGGACAAAGTGTCTCCACTGGCAGCGACACTCACCTCCTACCGGCATATTATCAGGACAGTTGATTTCTTCTATGTCCTGCATTAATGCACCAATATGAATAAATATTTCGGTAAAACGCTCCTTAGATGGCGTTTTACATCTTCCAGTGTATAACCGAAATTAGAAGTTGGGCCTGGTGAGGGGCCCTTTAAACCCACGCGTCCTGGGCCCGTTTGTCGCCCCATTCTCTCCGTTCCGGATGGTGCACATAACCTAATCACTTAATTTTGATGAACGGTGAGTCAGGGCATTCCTCTGCACGACGCCTTGGTCTGGTTCTAGTAACTAGCAAGGAGGACGCAACAGCATGATGGCCAGGACAAGAAGACTACTTACCCTACCCTCGACGGCAGTGATAGACAAGAGACACTGCCAGCTGAAAAAGTGGCAAGACCTGTGGCTGCATTACCAATACCAAATGGCTGACGTGAGCATCGCGCACAATTGTTTAATAAAGCAACTTGATTTCAGTGTTTGTAATGATATCTACAAGAAAACACCAAAGAAATCAGGCAGGTTTGCACTCGGTCGCGCAAAGCTTAGGCACAGCGAAGCTTACTGGCTACTACTGTTAGGTATGAACTGGGTTGCTGCTAGTTCTTAACTTGGTTTAACATAACTACGCATGTAGGAAGGTATTCTCGAGCGATCATTTTCGCAGGAACCATCCCTTTCGCGACATTCCGCGTGAATAGGGCTGGACGCGTGGGCGCCTACGAGCGACAGCGCTGATGGCATGCCACAAAGGCAGGCAGGCCACAAAGGCGGGCAGGCAGTTTGGTACAGTGCCAAGAACGCTGCTGCTTGCCGACGCCGAACGCGTTGGAGGCTAGCCGCTCGATATCAATCGGCTAGCTTCGCTGTGGCTTGAGCTTTGCGCGGCCTAGTGCAAGCTTGCGCCTTTTTTTTTTCTCTGGGCTCAGCTCGTCGCGGAGAGAAGAGAGGCAGGGGTCGGGAAGGTAGGGAGCAGGCGAGGAGGAGACCACGTGCATGCGCACGAGGTCTCTCCTCCACTGCCTTTTCTGTGTTGCCGTGGCTACCACAGCTACGCACCACAAATTACGGCTGGCTTAAACAGCTTCGCTGTTAAAAATGTATTCGTCGCTTGGTACAGATTACAGGGTCAAAGAAACGAACACAGTAAAACAGTTTAGCCCAAGAGAAATAACTTTATTTACCATTTGCGCTAATTATAAGCACAGATCATTAATGGTTGAACATGGTAAATTTCGCAACGTACATACCACCAGGACAGAAAACGAGGAACCACATTACAGGGTTCCACCGTAGCTAAATGATTTCGTGTGTCCTATCCTATCCTATCCCTGCAAGTCCTATCACTGCAAGTTTTTCCTGTAATTATCTTGATGTAGAAGTTGACAGAAATCTCAAGTTTATTGAACACATATCTAATGTAAAACATAAGATTACCTACGGGATTAGGGTGCTTCTAAAGAATGTCACAGTTTTGCCCTAAGGGCGAAGCAATGAATGCGATAGCAACACAGCAATGCCATACGAAGTAAGGTGAGCGATTTTGGTAGCAATATGAATTGTAGTAAACATGAGCTGATTAAGTAAGCAGGTGTGCTGCGCCGTAAGTAGACCGACATGAAGAGAGACTCGATGACCACGAGAAGGCGCCTGTGAAACGGTGGTGTTGATGAGAAGCGCTTCCCGTGGGCAGCGCGTGCGAAGGGACACACCTGTAGCGCTGCACTGCCGATCCGGGCAGCATTGCATGTGTAGCGTGCGTTGGAAAATGTGGCCCGACTATTACTAACTGAATGAACAAGCGTGGTGTGAGCGCGCACAAACAAGCATGAATAGATCACACTGAATGACTGCAGACAACGACTGTCAAAACGCTGGCAGCAAGCAGCGGGCGAAGGTACGTGCGGTCTATCGCTTCAACGGAAACAGCGGCGAATGCACGGCGCATAAAGGTCAGAGCCGTGTGGAGATAAGCGACGGTGCGATCGAGCGACGAGCGCGGATGCTGGCAAAGTAGAAGTGCCCCCCCCCCCCCCCACCTCCCTCCGGCGCTGGCTTCCCGGTTCCTTGCTTGCGCGTGGGAGATTGAGTGAGTTCGCTCTCCGTGATAGCGCGCGTCACCGCACGCTTCCGCTCGGGCATACGGCGCGCGGCGAAGATTTTATCTATAGGGAACCTGACGGCGACGGCGACGGCGACGCCGACGGCCGAAATCCGGTTGAAGTGTCCATATAATTGCTATCGCAATAAAACACGACACATAATTAACCATCAAATATTACTATCCTTATACTTTTCATTTATTCATTCACATATTAACTACTGCGTTACTTCGTGGGGAAACACATACGTAACCCATTTAAACTCATTGCAAATACTACAGAATCAGGCTATTAGGATAATTACATTAGGCCCTTTGACCATAACGCGGTATATTTTTACGAACTAACCGCATTCTCTCAGTCTCAAAATTAGTTAAATTAAACCTCGGCACCTTTTTCTTCCAAGAGATCAATTACTCACGATGCGATAGTCCGATACCACAATCTTCTCTAATGAATACCAATATAACCAGGTTTGCAATAAACAGCAACTTCGTTTTGCCCAAAATACATACTAATTATGGCAAACAAAGCATCAATTTTTCATCCGTCGGATTCTAGAACACACTACCATTAGATATAAAACACTTAAAATTCATGAATTCCAGAAACACCTAAAAGAATACATTTTGTCCGATACTGATGATTAGTTTAAACTCATAGCCATTCTTTGAATGTGCCTTCATTTAATTTTCATAGTAGTGCAATTTGATTCATGTCTGATGTCCTTGTCATGCACTTGTATTTGAGTTTGACAATTATATTATATACGTCCAGTCATTTATACTCAACACTCTTAGTTTTCGACAAATTATACTACAGTGCTTTATATATATATATATATATATATATATATATATATATGCCTCCTATCTATGACCGTTTAATTCTTTAACTAACCTATTTATGCAAAATCTGTAAGTAGTTCTTGTTCACGATGTGCTACAACTCCTGTAGTCTGTACCTTATTATGTTTAAATTGCAAATATTATTGCGATAGCAATTATATGGACACTCCAAAGCATATTTCTGCCGTCGGCGTCGCCGTCGCCGTTGCCGTCGCCGTCGCCGTGAGGTTCCGTATGACGTCAATGAAGATGAAATCGTCGCCGCGCGCCGCCGAACGCTGTATGTGCGAGTGAAAGGGCGCGAGGGACGCGCGCTTTCACGGGGAGTGAACGCACGGCGGAGAACAAACATAGAGAAAGAAAAAAAAGTTAAGAGAGGACACTCCGCGAAATCTGGCCTCAGGAAGTACGTCACGACCACGTAACAAACTAGTGCTCTCACCAAACGCCAGAGGACGCAAGTGCGAAAAACAAAAAGTTATCATCAATTAAACAGAATGTTTTTTACAAAATAATAAGTATGCGCCTATATTTGACATGTTATTTATACATAAAAACAATTTATTCAACGCACCTTACGTGGTTATTTTTGTTCAGCCGCACTGCCATAAGCAGCATCTACGATTTCGCGCCGAGAGTACTCGCCATACCAGCATGCGACAAGCCCAGGCATGACCATAGGCATGACAGCGGGAAGGATTCGTCAACGTCGGCTGCTTCGGTGTTTTCGTGTGTGAGACAGCAGGTGAGGTACGTTTTCAAGCGAAGCTTGTTGAATTACATGTTGTTGGGCTAGTTGGGTCATTGAATCAGAAAAAGGTTACAACTGCGCGAATAAGACGCCATGTAAGAAACATAAACACGCCCACACGCGTTGCGCTTCGTGTGGGTGGGCGTTTCTGTGTTTCTTACGTGGTGTCTTATTCGCGCAGTTGTAATCTTTTTCTGGAGCTTGTGAGGACGGCGAGGTTTGCTAAAAAACAGTTTGCGGCTGTATGCGGCTGAATGCAGTGCGTCATTCTTCACCAGCTTGTCGGCTACTGCCAACTCTAGCGATGTGTGCGTTGTCTGTGTTCTCACTCTATTTGTTAGAATTTATTTGTAAGTCTAGATGCATTTGTTGTCTACTTTGCATTTCTCTGCGATGTTCTTCTCATTTTGTGCTTTTTATATGCTCAGCCTCTACCTTGCCTTGGAATAAAAACATTGCGGGTACTCTGTCTCTTTGATTGATATATAGATTGACCGCTTGTTCCAAAAGAAAAGCGCGATGAATAAAGCCGTAGTGAATTATGATTACCTGCATATCTTTCTATTATAACTTAGTCGAAATAAAGATTACGTCATGACCTCAATTCGCACGCACAGTTTTGAGCTAAAAAAATAGGGAATCGCTAAATCAAAACGACAAACAATAGCATTGCTATTTGGGCGGAGAAAAGTGGTCTGAAATCATTAACTTTCGCCATAACCAAACGTCGGTTGCGCATAGTAATCCAAAATTCGCGCCAGTGAAACCGAAACGGGAAGCGCAGGCCAGTTGCTCTCACCAACCACCAGGTGCGCTAGAGTCGATTGGGCCGCCGGGGTCTATGGGAGTGTCCACTCTTTAACTTTTTTTTTCTTTCTCTATGCGCGCTCTTTCACGGGGAGTGAACGCACGGCGGAGAACAAACGCGCGTTCTGCGCCGTGCTTCCTTAAGGGCTGCAGAAGTAGGCGTCTCTTTCCTCCTTTACAGTCACCATATATGTAGAGCAAACGCGCCTTCTTCCGATGTGCGAGAGGCCGTGGGGAGGGGGGGAAAGGGGGAGGGAAGGGAGGCGACGTTTAGCTGCGGCACCAAGTGCCTATTTATATCAGAGGCTCCGGCAACAGTCACCAACGCCGCACGCATTTTGAGCGAACGCGGGCAAAATGCCGACGGCGTCGACAACAGTTCGGCGCGTTGCCGGTGCTGCTGCATGTCCAAGTTTATACAGCTGATAAAGCTAATATCATTACTCCGTATATCTCTCTACAAATTTGCTATCGCAATTGATGCTTCACCTTTCAGGTGAAACTGCGACAACTTTTTTCTTTCTATATGGAACAAACGCGCGTCCTGCGCCGTGCTCCCTAAAGGGCTGCAGAATTAAGCGTCTCTTTCCTCCTTTACAGTCACCATATATGTAGAGCAAACAGAGGTAATCTAGTAACGCTGGGGGGGGGGGGGGGGGTGAGGGAAGGGAGGCGACGTTTAGCTGCGGCACAAAATGCCTATTTATATAAAAACGTTGTGAGGCGAGAAGGTGGTAAAGACTTGCGACGCTGCTCGACGAGTGTCCCGTTCTGATCTCGTCGAAAACCTCCGAGCCGCCCCCAGAGGTTCCGGCAACAGTCACCAACGCCGCGCGCGTTTTGTGCGAACGCGGGCAAAACGCCGACGGCGTCGACAACAGTTCTGTGTGTTGCCGGTGCTGCTGCATGTCCAAGTTTGTACAGCTGATAAAACTACTATCCTTACTCCGTATTGCTCTCTACAAATTTGCTATCGCAATTGATGCTTCGCCTTTCAGGTGAAACTGCGACAACTTTTATATTTTAATTTTATTATGTTTAAATTGTTCACGATGTGTCACAACTGCTGTAATTTGTACTTTTTTATGTTTAAGTTATAAAGGAGGTCCCATTGCAGTCTCTGACTTCGGGACCTCCTTCTGTATACTAACAGCCTGTAATCTTTTTATTCACTTTCAATAAAACCAATTCTGATTCTGATTCTGACTTGGTTAGTGAGTTCGTAGCGTACCGCTACAACAGAGCCCATCATCAACAAGGTAATTTAATTTAATTGATTTTCTACATTTTAATTCTACTTATTACCGTAACACAGACTTTCATCGTATAGGGCAACACTCGTCCAAATTATGCAACTTTTTATCTGATAGGACGTTGAAAAACGTGAGGTCGTCCCGCACCGACCAGCTTCGTCCAACTTCCAACCTCTGTCTTTATTCGTATCTTCTAGCCATCCCTGCCATGGCTAATGTGTTATTGGTAGTATTAGTTAGGGACCTTGAAGATAATGACACGACCAGTTTTGCACTTACGTGGTTCTCTGAGAACATGGTTCTCATGGTTCTCTGAGAACCATGTTCTTATGGTATGAGAACATGGTTCTTTGCAGGCTTGCAAGGAGTGATGACACTGCCGAACAGCTTGTCCGCAGATATTGCCAGATTATAGTCACATCCAAGACCGTACGACAACTCTCATCATCACGCCCATCAGATTTTTCGAACTTGTGTACAAGCCCTTCGACCCCGGAGTGCAGGTAGCCCTTGCACGCCTCATCTAAAGTACTGCATTCTCTGGACTTCAGCCGTGTCACAAACCTGCGAGAAGATTACTCTTCATAATTGCTCCTTTCATAGAAGTAATTGAAAAACAAGAAGGAATGACGAGGTCGATTTACATGAACTGGCACACGTGTTTCTACAAAGTTCTTCACTTTATTACTTTATAAGCCTCTTGATAGTGGTATTGCATAAGGGGTGGGTGTACATGAGTACATCATTTGCGTAATGCATAATTGAACACCCAAGCAACAGAAATAAAGGGTAAAAAGTACATGAGCTAAATTGTTAAATACGTATATATGTACAATTACATCTACGCCAATATTACAAACTAAAAATCCGAGGACTCCTAAGCACTAATCAAACCTAAGCATTCATGTCTAAATGAATGGTGCTGAGCGCTGCTTCAAGTTTGCCCCTGCGACTAATGTAGCGCAGCCGTACGTGCTGCCCGAGCCAGCAAGCAGCAGCAGCCGGCGGTAACAACACCGCATGCCACCGACTCGGCGACGCGTCGCTTCCATGCAGCCTCCCCTCACTCAATACCTGGCGCACGAAGGGCGCAGCACGTTCGCCCGTTCACTACCTCTGCCAGCGCCTCCTAGATAGCACACGACCTGTGCACTTCCACGGCCGCTGGATAAAAAAAAAGTTGTCGCAGTTTCACCTGAAAGGCTAAGCATCAATTGCGATAGCAAATCTGTAGAGAGCTATACGGAGTAATGATAGTAGCTTTATCAGCTGTGTAAACTTGCACATGCAGCAGCACCGGCAACACGCAGAACTGTTGTCGACGCCGTCGGCGTTTTGCCCGCGTTCGCGCAGGATGCGTGCGGCGTTGGTGACTGTTGCCGGAGCGCCTGATATAAATAGGCACTTGGTGCCGCAACTAAACGTCGCCTCCCTTCCATCCCCCCCCCCCCCCCCCCCCACGGTCTTTCGCGCGTCGGAAGAAGGCGCGTTTGCCCTACATATATGGTGATTGTAAAGGAGGAAAGAGACGCCTACTTCTGCAGCCCTTAAGGGAGCACGGCGCAGAACGCGCGTTTGTTCTCCGCCGTGGGTTCACTCCTCGTGAAAGCGCGCGTCCCTCGCGCCCTTTCACTCGCACATACAGCGTTCGGCGGGGCGCGGCGTCGATTTCATCTCCAGTGACGTCATACGAAACCTCACGGCGACGGCGACGACGACGGCGACGCCGACGGCAGAAATCTGCTTTGGAGTGTCCATATAATTGCTATCGCAATAAAAAAGAAAAAAAAAAGCATTGGTCTGCGTGCTACACCTCGATCAGATGAAAATAGTGACTGCACCGGAAACTGCTGTTTCTCATGCTTATCTCTGCTTCCATTCACACTCTGAAATCCGTTCAAGCATCGTTGCGCGAATTCAGTGTGGCCGCGGTATAAATGAAGAAATGAAGCAGCGCAAGCTTGCGATATGCAACTCACTAGAGCAAAGTGGCTGTTCATGGCAGGAACTTAAGATGAGACTGCAGATCAGCTATGTAAAAACTCTTTCAAATGGGAATGTATTAGGCAGGACGAAGGCAGGCATCTTATCTTGGACTACACCATCACTAATACAGTTTAGTGATAAATACCTGAGCAAATGCCTTTTCTTCCGATTCCTCCTAACATAGACCGTGAATACTGTTCATTTGGCTTTCCTCCATTGAGGACTGAGTGGCTCTTGCAAGATCTATAAAAAATGAGGTGACTTTCTTTTTTTATTAAATTGCATATGAGACTGTGCCAATGTAAGCGTGTTTGACAATGCATGCTACAGCCTCTCCAAAATTACACTTACACCCACCACACAATAATCCCACTAGAGCACTGCACGGGCCCGGGCCGGCCAGGGCTTAAAGCCGCGGGCCCAGGCCGGGCTCGGGCTTGAGGCCACGGGACCGGGCCGGGCTCGGGCTTGAAGCCACGGGCCCGGACCAGACTCGGGCCCGGACCAGACTCGGGCCCGCTCATTGAAGGGCCTAAGTAGGCCTTCGAGCACACACGACCGTTATGCATTGCATGGTTCAATGCATTCTGTGCCAAGCTGAAGTGACACGTGCAAGATGACTGTCATCATCATCATCAGCCTATATTTATGTCCACTGCAGGACGAAGGCCTCTCCCTGCGATCTCCAATTAACCCTGTCTTGCGCTAGCTGATTCCAATTTGCGCCTGCGAATTTCCTAACTTCATCACCCCACCTAGTTTTCTGTCGTCCTGGACTGCGCTTTCCTTCTCTTGGTATCCATTCTGCAGCTCTAATGGTCCATCGGTTATCCATCCTACGCATTACATGGCCTGCCCAGCTCCATTTTGCCGCTCAATGTCAATTAGAATATCGGTTATCCCCGTTTGTTCTCAGATCCACACCGCTCTCTTGACTGTATATCTTATCAGATGACTATATCTTATCAAAGAAAATAGTAAAACAGATGAAGTTCTCATTTTTAATAGCGGAGCTGTTTCAGCCGGGCCTAATGTGTCCGCTGAATCCAAAAATGTGGGCCGATCCTGGCAGCAGTGCAGAAAGGGTCCAAGCGCAATGGCACATACACCTGTGAACTAGCGAAGCTGAGCCTGGATAAGTCTAGCTAAGAATATTGGGGACTAATTGCCTATCGATAGGAAATTGATAGCCAATCAATAGCTAGTCGATAATCGATAAATAATCAATAAATTCCCGAAAATGCTGGGGATGACTTGGTAGTGCTTAGTCTAGCCCAAATACGTGGCCAATACCTTACGATAGCCAATCGGCAGCCAATCAATAGCTGATCAATAATGGATCAATAATCAATAAATTCCGATAACTTGGTAGTGCTTAGCCTATCCCAAATACGTGGCCAACATCTTGCAATATACAATCAATAGCCAATCAATAGCTAATCGATAATCAATCAATAATAAATAAATTCCGGGAAATGCTGGGGATGACTTGGTAGTGCTTAGTCTAGTCCAAAAGCCAGGACTAGCTAGGTGCCCATTATCTCCACTGTCTCTTTAGCATTGCGCAGCCAGTGCAAGCTACGCTAATTTGTTTTTTCCTTTTCCGCAAAAACGAACATTGTTTCCGCGTAAGGAAAAATAAATTATACAAAGAACCACTCCTCAAACCATTTCCATGTTACCGCTTTTGCGATCGCACTATTACCAGTGTCGATAATATGGCATTATTTTAGCGCTAAGGCCAGTTACTTTTTGCTTTAATGCATAAAACAGCGTTTTCCTCGAAAAGTTAATTGGAACGCCCATGAATTTTGTCGGGCATATTGAAAATTAATATCTCGAAACTGGTTCAGTCCTGAGAATTCGTTCCAAGTGGATACGCCTTGCGAACTCGGCGGATATAATTAGTGGATTGAAAGATGTGCCATGAAATAATTAATTAAAACGTTCATTAGCGTAATTATGTTAATTCTTCAATTAGGCGTTTTGATTTCTCGGGGAATTAATGGCCGCCTCATCGAGTAGTTTAGATCAAGGATTGTAACTGTGCTATCTGCCACAGGCAATCTTTAAAAATTTGGTTCAGCTAAAATGAAACGCCCTGTATATTTGCATGCTAAACGACATCATAGAACCATATCGTACAAATCAAGGTAAGTACATGCGCACCACCAGAAAAATAGTAGCACAGGCAATGGGCCGGATTACTGATGTTCCCGTGGGAGAAACAAAGATTTCGGCCTTTTATTGCTTATATACTGCAGCTGATTAAACCTCAGAAGGTGAGGCTGACAGATACGGTACAATCTGTAAGTAAAAAAAAGGAATTTTTTCTTACAGGCCGGGCCTGGTCATGCACACGCGGGCCCTAGCTAAGCTTAGTAATGAACGCCCGGGCCCGGGCCGGGCCCGGGCTCAGTAACACGGGCCCGGGTCGGGCCCAGGCTTGGAACCACGGGCCCGGGCCGGGCCCGGGCTGGTCTCGGTCATGTACGCTCGGGCCCGGGCCGGGCTCGGGCTTTGTATTACGGGCCCGGGCTGGGCTCGGGCCTCGTAAAGCGGGCCCGGGCCGGGCTCGGGCCGAAAAATCAGGCCCGTGCAGTGCTCTAAATCCCACACACTTTCTTTTTGGAAGGACACAATACGAAAAAAAAATTGTGCATGAAGCAGCTCGATAATTTTAGTAGGGGATAACCATCCCAGAAGCTTACGCTCTCATAGACTCCCACAATGGACCAAATTTTGAATCTAAACATGCAAGCCTGTAATCTATACCGCACGCGCACTGTAAAAAAAGTCAGTAGCCAGGATGGAACAATTTGAAAATCAGGCACACATCTGCAGAGAAAACCGCAGTATTATACAGGGTGCACAACGATTTAAAAAATACGCAAATGTCACGTAGCTGCATAGAACCATAGTAATGTTGTTGCCGTCCCTTAGAGATACTCGGGTTATTTTTTACATTCCGCCTAATTACATAATTAGTCTTAATTATTTAACCCACTTCTCAAATATTACAATTACATTAAAAGTGTCAATAAGAAAATTGTCGAGCAACATTAAAGACTCTCGATACAGCTTTCTATTGCTCAATATGCGCTACGTAGAAGTGTTTTTTTCCGAGCGTGAAAGAAGCCCACGAATACATGCAAAGTGGCTCGATCGGCCAGTCGCGCGGCAATTTTGCGTGTATTCGCGGGTTTCTTCACTTTCCTGTATCACGTATTGAGAAACAGAAAGCTGTATCGGGAGCTTTCCATGTTGCTGTACGATTCTGTCGTTCACACTTTTTATCCTCTTATAGCATTACAAAAGTTGATTATTCAGTTACGAAAATAGTTATGTAATTAGGCGGAATGCAAAAAAATATAATCTGAGTATCTCCAAGCAACGGCAGACACCATTACCTTGGTTCTGTCCAGCTACGTAACATTTGCATATTTTTCTAAATCTTGGTGGGAGCGGCCCGCAGCTCTGCCCTAGGGCAGGGCTTCTCAGGACCTATTTAATAAAGTTCTTTGTCTGTATGTTCGTGGATGATAGTTAAGCCACCCAGTATATATCTTGCACATGGAATAAAATTTGCACAAACTGCTGTGGCACGCAGGAGGTTATTTGTTCCGCAGCGGCTATCGAGGTTTGAGGTTCTTTGGACAGTTCGGAAATAAGGTGGGAATCTTTTTATCGAGCTCCGCGTAATATGCCGTCGATATCGTATCCTCTGAAAATGGTCGGCGCAGGCATGGTGCAGACAGTAATTAGAGTTCGGTCTGCCCTCAGATTTCCACGGCGCCACTGCTCTAGACAACCGCTGTCTGACGGCGCCACAAGTCCGTTATAAGAATTGCAGTTTGGAACGAAGCACTTTCTAGCCATTTCAAACGTCCCTCAGAAGGCCGCTGCCGCTTTAGCTGCCGCCTTTGTTGAGCGCCCCCTGGTGACAACACCCAAGCACAAGCACATGAAACGCACGCGAACAAATAGCGTGCGTTCAAAAGAGCGCGGCCACACATGCAAGCAGGAAGACGAAGCAGCGGCAGCGCGCGCCTTGCCGCCGAGGCTGGGACCGCATTCCGCAGCGCCCTCTACGACGGCGCCGACCGAGCTGTAACCGAGCCGAACATAATCTGGACGCGAGCGGGCGGCACCTTCGCGCGCGTTGTGGGGAGTGTGTCAGCACCTCTCTTGCTCATTCTTACACCGTGGTCATGGCGGTGCCCTCTCCCCTAACGCAACACCTGGCGCGCTAATGGACAGCAGATGTTCCATCTCGCCCGCTCTGCTCCGTCGAGGCGCAGCTCGTGACGTGGCGTCGCAGCCAATGGCATGGCGTGATTAGGTGCTGTTTCGCTGCTACAGACGACAGACTGCTGGCCTGTGCAAGAAGGCTATTATGTCCTGCGAAATTGCAATGCACGCTTGGCGTGCAATGCTATTTGGCGTTATTATTGTGCATTGCACACGTTATTGGCCGAAGGTGTGAGTGGAGACTTTTTGTTATCGTGCATGTTCACACTGCTGCATACGACGCACGGTGTCTCATCGTGACGGAAAATGCAGAGCGCTTCACGAAGAAACGTCTCACTTTGTCAGTTCAATCTGCGTAACTCAGACTCTGAGTGTCCTACACGCCGCAAAATTAGATGGTCGAATGCTTTCTAAAAGATAATCTGCTGCAATGCTGTATTGTCTGCTAACTGCTGTATATGAATACGTGGTATTGCACGGAATTGCGAAAGACGGTGAAAAGATTTCGCATACGTTGCTATATATTACGACTGTGCGCCGGCCACATATATTGAACTTTTTATCCATTGAAGCATATATTTTTTGGTCCTGTATATTGAGTGCATTATGCTAGACGAATAAAAGAGAAGTTGATTTTGAAACCTGTCAGGCACTGTCGCTCATCCCTATCCTATTAACTTACTTTCCTAGAGAAGCTCGTGCTCTCTCTTTATTTTTTTAACAGAAGTGGTCCTCACGGCATACAGATGGCGCCATCTGCAAGCGTCGCGCGACGCTTGCATCCCGCCGTCATTTTCTTGGTATGTGGGCTCCTAATAAAGCTTCGCGGCGAGTTTACATATTTTTACGTGCCGCCTCCTTGCATTAAAGAAGAAGACGACGATCGCCGGGGGACGCTGTGCATGCTCAGCCATCTTGGCCATCCTAGTCAACAGTCCCTGTTTATAAATCCTGTCCTGCTTTTATCTATTTGACGCCCAGTCACACATTGGTGGAACGTGCGGGGTACTCTCGCCAGACGACGGAGCTCCGAAGCGGTTGGCGCGGCGGTGCGACCACTATGGCACACCAACCGGAATCTGCTTCTGCGCCGCGGACACCGATTGTAGTAGTCCAACCCCGAAACCCTGGAACGTTCAACGGGACCGATGGTATAGAAGTTGAGGAATGACTCACGCTATACGAATGGGTGAGTGATTCCAACCACTGGGACCTGACAGTCATGCTGGTCAATGTGGTGTTTTACCTCAGTGGAGCGGCGAAGTTGTGGTATGACAATCACGAGGCCGACTTTGGAAGCTGGGATACATTCAAACAAAAGCTCCGTGACCTGTTCGGTAAGGCCTCCAGGCGAAAAATCGCTGCCAAGCAACAGCTGTCAACTCGCGCCCAGACGTCCACGAATCATATTTGTCGTACATACAGGATGTGCTGGCGCTGTGCCGTAAAGCTGACAGTAACATGCCAGAGTTTGACAAGGTTGGCCACGTCCTGAAAGAGACAGCGGACGACGCATTCAATTTGCTCATGTGCAGAAATTGTGCTACCGTCGATGCCCTTATCGAGGAGTGTCAGGGCTTCGAGCAGGCTAAGAGCCGCCGTATTGAACGACCATTCGCCCGGCTTCCCAACACCGCTACAACGTCTTCGTGTAAAGAGCGGCCGCAATCTAACCTTTCGCCGCCTTCGGCCGAATTGACTAGGATTGTCCGCCACAAAATGGAGGCAATGGCTCCCGCTAGCCTCTTTACCAGCTCTAACGCCAGCGCCGCGAGCACACCAGCAGTTTCACTCGTCCAAGCCATCGTGCGAAACGAACTCGCGAATCTCGGGGTTCACGCTGCATGCGCCGTTGTCCGCCCTACATCCACCTCCGGGGCCTCGACATCGTTCCCTCGGTATCCACGGTTCACTCCACGATCTTGGAACCCTGCTGATTGGCGAACTGAAGACGATCGGCCTATCTGATTTAACTGCCGCCGTGTCGGGTACGTTGCTCGCTAGTGTAACAACCGCCGGTCGTTCCCGCAACGTACTCCATCCTTTGGCCATGCTCGCCGCCGTGATCGCAGCCCTTTTGAGCCACTATCTGCGGCACACCCCTGCAATCCTGACGCTGTCACGACATGGTCCAGCCGCTCGCCGTCACCTATAGGTCACCAGTCGCGTTCGCAACCGTACCGCCGTCCGTCCTCCCGCTCCCCGCCACCTCGCCCCGCCCTGTCGCCGAGCAACCGTGGCTCCTTCACGCCTGAAAACTTAACGATGCAGCGCCCGGAGGTAACGCTGCATCTACGACTCTGCCCCAAAACCCCCTAGTCACTCTGCCGACTTCACGCTGTGTGTTGGACGTTGACGTAGATGGCTTGACGATTTCTGCACTTGTCGACACCGGCGCTTATATTTCTGTCATGAGCTCTGGTCTTCGCCGTCGCCTAAAGAAGGTGGTCACACCTGCTGTTTCCCACGTTGTAAAAGTGGCCGATGGAGGAACTCCCACCATCCTTGGCTGGTGCACCGCCTGCTTCACCATCGCCAGTCACCCAACTTCTGTTTTATTTGCCGTTCTTGAGCAATGTCCGTACGACATTATACTTGGTCTGGACTTTCTGGCCACTCATTCTGCCCTAATTGACTGTGCAACTGGCCTCCTGCAGCTCGAACTACCTCACCTAGCCGATGCCTAAACCATGCCTTTGGCCCGTCTCTGCTCTCTCGACTATGTGCGCTTGCCCCCGCAAGCCGCCATGTATATCCCCATGGTTTCGAGCACTCCTGTCGCTGATGGCAATTACGTGCTATCCCCGGTAACAGACGTTCTGCTCGCTAAGAACGTTGCCGGGCCTTACACCCTCCTGACTGTCACCGCCAATAGCATCGCCATTCTTATTTTAAACTTAGCGCCTCTCCTCGACTGATGCCGGCAGGCATGTCACTCGCCGCCATCACTGCTGCCGAAGACCGCGACATTTGCGCGTTCGATCCCACCAGTCCCTCGAGTTCGTCCTTCATTTGCCCCAAAACCAGTTCGCCGCGCGATGTCCTTGTCGGAATGATCCCTGCTACCTTCCTTCTGATCAAGCTACTGACCTTCGCCGCCTCCTGGAGTCTTACCACGACATTTTCGATTTCGACGATCGTTCTCTGAGCCAAAAGTATGTTGTCCGACATCGCATCGACACGGGGAACGCGAGCCTAATCCGCCGCCGTCCCTGTCGTGGCTTGCTCGCCGAAGGTCGTGTGATCCAAGGTGAAATTGACAAAATGCTCACAAAAGGCGTTATTGAACCTTCTTCCAGTCCGTGGGCGTCCCCTGTGGTGCTAGTAAAAAAGAAAGACGGCAGCTGGCGCTTTTGTGTTGACTACCGACACTTGAACAACATCACACGCAAGCATGTATACACCCTGCCCCGAATCGATGACGCCTTGGACTGCCTCCACGGCGCCACGTACTTTTCCTCCATCGACCTACGCTCCGGATACTGGCAGATTACCGTTGATGCCATGGACCGCGAAAAGACTGCGTTAGTCACACCAAATGGACTTTACCAATTCAAGGTTATGCCTTTTGGATTGTGTAATGCCCCCGCAACCTTCGAGGGAATGATTGATCCTCTCCTTTGGGGCTATAAGTGGTCAGCGTGTTTATTCTATCTAAACGACGTGATTGTCTTTTCGCCTACTTTTGAGGACCACCTAGCCCGCCTGTCGGCCATTCTTGATGTGTTTCGCCGCGCTGGCCTGCAACGTCACTCCTCCAAGTGGATTTCGGGGCTTGTAACCCCCCCCCCCCCCCTGAGGCCGACTTAACCCCCGCTTTTGTTTAACCCCTTTTCTTTCCTTGAGCATTTGAGTACTGCAACTAAGATGTAAAATGCGCAATCGTCTGCACACTCGCAAAAAGCGCATTTTTAACGATTTCTCGTGAAGAAATTGAAATTAATGCTGTTTAGATGGTATTGGCAAACTGTCAACCCCCCCCCCCCCCCCACCATGGCAGAGATCCTGGGTGCGCTACTGTCCAAGTGTTGTTTCGCTCGGCGTCACATCACCGTTCTCGGTCACCTTGTTAGTGCTAGCGGTGTCCAACCTGACCCCGACAAGGTGGGTGCCGTCCGAGACTTTCGTGTTCCTCGCTCAGTTAGCGATGTACGGAGCTTTGCCGGCTTGTGTTCCTACTTCCGCCGCTTTGTCAGGAAATTTGGCTCCATTGCCAGGCCGCTTACTGACCTACTCAAGAAGGACAACTATTTTTCCTGGGGTTGTGCACAAGCTGCCGCATTCACCAGCCTGGTCAGTTTATTGACTTCACCGCCAATTTTGGCGCATTATGACCCTTCGGTCCCTACAGAAGTTCGCAACGACCCTAGTGGCCATGGCATAGGTGCAGTATTCGCCCAACGCCAGAACGACCAGGACCGTGTCATTCCCTACGCCAGCCGCCTTCTCTCGTCGTCGGATCGGAATTATTCGATA
Source organism: Dermacentor silvarum (assembly GCF_013339745.2). Classification (NCBI taxonomy): domain Eukaryota; kingdom Metazoa; phylum Arthropoda; class Arachnida; order Ixodida; family Ixodidae; genus Dermacentor; species Dermacentor silvarum. The sequence continues at coordinate 54,164,281 of NC_051159.1, read as the reverse complement.
ACTGAGCGTGAATGCCTCGCTTTGGTCTGGGCTGTGGCAAGATTCCGCCCTTATTTATACGGCCGAACGTTTTCCGTTGTCACGGATACCATGCCCTTTGATGGCTCTCGTCGCTGAAGGATCCTACAGGAAGGCTTGGTCGCTGGGCATAACGACTACAGTACTATCTCTTTGACGTGCTCTACAAATCTGGCCGGATGCACCACGATGCCGACTGTTTATCACGCTATCCTGTCGACCCTCCTGACACCGCCGAACGTGATACCGGTGACTTCGCCATGGCTATTGCAGATCTGGCCAACATACGCGCTGAAGAGCAAAGTGACGACACGTTACGATCTATAATTGGCCACCTCCATTCTCGTTAGCCTGACCCATCGCTTCGTCTGTTTGAGCTTCACGACGATATTCTTTACCGTCGTAGCACCACTCCCGACGGCCAGTGCTTCTGCTTGTTCTCACCAAGCATCTTCGTGCTACTGTTCTCAAAGAACTCCACGACGCTCCGACCGCTGGCCATCTTGGCATATCCCGCACATACGGTCGCGTGCGGCGCCGGTTTTTCTGGCCTGGTCTGTACCGATCTGTTCGACGCTACGTTGCTGCGTGTGACCTTTGTCAGCGACGTAAACGGCCCTCAGGGTTGCCTGCAGGCCTTCTGCACCCTGTTGACATACCGCAGCAGCTATTCTACCGCATCGGTCTTGACCTCCTCGGTCCATTTCCTACGTCTGCTTCCGGGAACAAGTGGATCGCACTTGCGACCGACTACGCTAAGCGTTTCGCAATCACGCGAGCTTTGACGACTAGTTGTGCCACTGACGACGCCAATTTTCTCCTTCATGACGTCATCCTTCGCCATGGTGCCCCTCGGCAACTGCTCACAGACCGAGGCCGCTACTTCTTGTCAAAAGTTGTCGATGACCTCCTTCGTTCCTGTTCTGTGGAGCACAAGCTCACTACTGCGTACGACCCGCAGACCAACGGGCTCACCGAAAGGCTGAACCGCACCTTAATATGCTGTCGATGTACGTGTCTGACGATCATCGGGACTGGGACAGCACTTTGCCATACGTCACGTTCGCCTACAACTCCTCCCGTCAGAACACCGCTGGTTTTTCGCCATTTTACTACCTGTATGGTGACCACCCTGCATTGTCTTTTGACACGCTACTACCTGCTGTTGTACAACATACCACGGAGTATGCCCGCGATGCTGCCGCGTGAGCCCATCTGGCACGTCACATCGCTCCGAATCGCAATTATGCCAAAAGTACTGTTATGACCGCAGCCACCGGCACCTCTGCTTTTCTCCGGGATCTCTTGTGCATCTCTGGACTCCTTCTCGTCGCGTCAGTCTCTCCGAAAAGCTTTTATCGCGTTACACCTGACCTTACAAGGTTTCACGGCAAATTAGTGAAGTGAACTATGAAATCACCCCACTGAACAGTTTTTCACCATCTACCCTGCCATCTCGTGACGTCGTGCACGTATCCCGACTGAAGCCGTACTTTTCTGTCGCCTCCTCGTGTAATTAGTCTGAGTCGAGACGGCGCTCAGCCGGCCAGGCGGTTAGATGTTACGGGCCGCCTCCTTGCATTCAGGAAGAAGACGACGATCGCCGCGGGACGCTGCGCATGCTCAGCCATCTCGGCCATCTCTGTCAACAGTCCCTGTTTATAAATCCTGTCCCGCTTGTATCTATTGGACGCCCCGTCACAATATACGTCAGTGGCGCACCGACGGCGGGGGGGTCATGGGGTGCCACCCCCCCCCCCCCCCCCCGAACGCGGCCAGCCCCACCAGTCCAATGTGCACCTTCAGTGCTCTGTTCACATTGTCATTACAATTCAGGACGTGGCTTGAGGTCAAATTTTCCATGAATAACAAAAACACACTATGATTGTCTTGTATTTTTTCTTGCACGCTCAAAATACTTTGCGTAAAATGCTGAAGACATGTACATCGTCACCGTCCTTGGTGTCTTTATTATGATAATCATTACGCATTGTACTTGCTGTTGGTTTCCTCTGGCTAAAGCAAGAAAATTGCATATTATGCAAAGTGATTGCCTCCCCACACACACAAAAATTCACCCGCCCCCCCGCCTCTGGCAGAGATCCTGTGTGCGCTACTGATATACGTTGTTTAAACAACGTAAAACGGGCCGCCAATGATTGTATTAAAGCGAAAAGCTTTCTTTGGCCCTTTTGCCGGTTTGCGTGGTCGGCGCATGACTTGTGGTTAGCAGTCGAACAGTCACCGCCGAGAGAAAGGGCGCGTTCTATCGCGCAATCAAGTTGCGCTGCGAGTTCGCCGCTGAACGGCCACATTCCTAGGCGCCGACGACGGGGGGCTCAGGGGCCTGGGTCTCCCCCCCCCCCCCCCTCCCCGGCGTTGCCGAAGCCGGCCGCCCCGCTTTCTCGCCGAAGTGTCGTTACCAGAGTTCTATTACCCACATCATTTGAGGTTTCTTTAAAGTTGCCTCAACACTTCAACTTAAAATTTTATTGTGGCTGAAAGCTTACTGCATCACTGTTGGCGCGGACGTGTACGGCTTTTTATTCATACTTTCGCTTTAGTTCTGCACTCCTGACCGTGGGAGGACAAGCGCCTTAGAAGGGCCAGCGGCAGCTATCTAATGCCCATTTTTGCTCACTTCAACTTTTTTTTTTATTTTGACTGTGAACACCATAGGTGCGCACTACGGGGTGGCTCCGGGGCTCGAGCCCCCTCGAGCCCCTGGCAATCCATAGCCCCCCCCCCCCCTCCTCGCCCCTAAAGTGTCATTACCGGAATTCTGTTACCCACACAATTTGAGGATTCTTTTGTGTTGCCTCTGCCTTTTCACTTTTGTTGTGGCTAAAAGCTTACATAATCATTGTTGGCGCGGACGTACATGGCTTTTAATTTATACTTTCGCTTTATTTCGTCAAATTCTGACAATAGGAAGACAAGCATATTAGAAACACCAGCGGCGGCTGCCTCATCCGTGTTTCCTCACATCAAGACTTTTTTTTTTTTAATTTCAGCTGAGAACACCATGCACTAACACAATATATTTTGTAGCGTTAGCTACACTGGCCTAGCCAAGCCCGTTTTGCGCGGCACATCAAGAGTCGTGCTGCGCATGCGCAAGGATCAGTGATGTCACACGGCTTGCGCACCGGAGCCGGCACCTCTCGCGCACTCCGCTGCCGCCGCGCGCGACTCACCGCCGCCGGTCTGCGCATTCCAGAGGAGTGACGTCGTAGCCATGGTTGACGCACTGGCGCCGGCGCGCTTGCTGTGCAGTTGCCGTCTGACACTGCGCTGGAGCCGCTGCGCTTCTGACTGGCGTTTGCCAGTGTGGTATAGCCACCGGGCGGCCGTCGTAAGGCGCCAGCGGCGCGCCGGCGATATGTTGGCGAACAGCGCCGCGAACGGCAGCTGTCAAAGCACTGGCATGTGAAGCAGACGACGGGACGAAGGCGCTCGGCGCTTCCAGTGATTTGGCACTGCGGGTTTTAAGGGCTGACGCACCGGAAAACGCATTTTCGTGTGTCTGCTTTTGAGAAAGGTCGTCACTTGTACGAGGCAGATCACATTCGTGGCATCAGGTAGTATATAAAGCAGAAAACGAGCGCAAATTGCGATGTAAATGCACCACGCGAACGGAGCTCACCGCGGCAAGCTAAGACGTGGAACTCCAGCAGTTATATTCCAGATGTTATTTTGCTTTGCGCTTTAACATTACCGCGTGTTTAATCATAGAAATATGCGAATAACACAAAAATTATGGACAGAAAAAAAAGGAGACAAAGTATCTTCCTTATTCTGTTTCTTGAGCTGCTTCGCCGATCGCATATGTGTCAGTAAGTTCCCGTTCTCTGTCCGTTGTAGTTCTTTTATTTTTGCAATGCTTCCCCATTCTTAATGGCTTATAAACTAGCCCAATCTTCAGTCACGGCCCATTTTATATAGCTTAGCGCGACGGGAGCCGTCGGTGGCGGCGAGTGTGAACACGCCACTCCGTTGGCGTTCGCCGTCGATGCACAGCACAGTCGTGTGCCGGACGCAACCAGAGTTGGGAATTGCTAGGAAGGAAAATGTACATTAAAAGGAAGACTGGTACACCGATAAGACGGCAAAATGACTACAATTCCGAGTGTTCAGCTTCGGTGCCCAAGCTCCGGAGCCGTTACGTGCACTGCATGCGGAGGCGAATGCAGACAAGTTGGTCACGAAGCTCTTGCGTATGAACGGCTATTTTATTAACGTTAGAACAACTAGACCATAGCAAATCAGCGTCGGAAATGTACAGTGCCCAGCGATTAAAGCACTGGTAGCGCGCGGCTGCCGCCGTTTTTTTTTTCGTTTTTTTTTTCGTATCACAGGTGAGCGCCGTGGGACCAAATGCAGTCATAATGCGTTACGAAGGTTCTCGCTTTCACTCTACACCACAATGCATCAGTTTGGTGTCCCCAGCGCTTACAGCCAGTGCAAAAACGCTGGCGACCATGCGATTCGAGTATCGCGTTTCAATTGCTGAGCACTGAACGCGCTGTTGCCTAAAGCCCGCACATACACAGACTTTCCGCCTGAAAAACGCGATGCCGCGATGAACAATGGTTAAATTGAATGACCTAACCAGATTCAGTCGTGTTTCAGTAACTGTTGGTGCACCCAGAAACGCAACATGTTTGATCAGACTTGGTTTCACGGCACCGCCTGCTGCGCGCGGCCCGGCCACCACATGCCATTACATCCGCGGCGCCAACGCATGAAGGCGCCACCGGTCTAAATTCATCCCGCGCCCGGTGCCTATAGTCATGGAGAAGGAGAGCGCAAATGCTCCTCAACAGCGCAGAAGAACGGAGAAGCTTGACTCATGGGATCCAGAAGTAGTTGCCTGGCAATTAGCGGTTGAGCGTAGGAGACAACCAGGAAAGATAAGAATAATCAGCTGAACCTTTGCTAACGCTACGTATATCCTGGCATAGCCAAGCTAAGCCACTGCAACTTTTTTATAAATACACAGGCCAAAGTTTTTTATATTTTTTAAAGGGAAGGAGGTAGCCAACTAAATGGATAGCCTATGCCTAGATAACGAATATGTTGCTGTATGTTCACCTCACTTTAAATTCCATTGCTTTTTACTGAAAACTGCAGACTTCAGTGACCCCTTCAGCAGAGTCTTCTATAAATGGCGTCTGAAAAGCACGTGAGCAATATGTGTCTCCATATTGATTCTCTTTCCAGTAGGTAATGCTAACGACAGGCGACAGAAATAAAAGAAAAAAAGCTCTTCTAATTATTTGCAACATTTACGCATCAGGGATGGAAACATCGCCTCTTGCATGCAGAGGCCAAAATACGGGTGTTTCAGCAAACACTTTCAAAAAATTTATAAAGGTTGCGCGTGGCAGATGGCGCAATTCCAGTTCATAAGCTGGTCTACTCGAAGAGGTGGAAATTACTTGCAGAAAAAATTGAAATGCATCATCCAGTAATCAGCAAAAATTCACCAATTACGTTTTCAACCTATTAACTTATAGCCCATGTTGCAATGTACAAATTCTAGCCGTGGAGTTCGCAAGCGGATGCACTAGAAACTAATTCTTAAGATGTCACCAGTTTCGAGATATTAATTCCCGAACATTGCGGATACGTGCATTGGCGTTCCAGTTACTTTTGTGCTAAGCGGCAGTGGTTGCTTAGTGACATGATGCTGGACTGCTAAGCATGAGGTCTCGGGATCAAATGACGGATACGGCGGCTGCATTTCGATGGGGGCGAAATGCTAGAACAACCATATACTTAGATTTAGGTCACCTTAAAGAACCCCAGGTGGTTTACATTATTGCAGAGTCCTCCACTACGGCGTGCCTCCTAATCAGATCGTGGTTTTGGCACTTAGAGCCCCGCAATTTATATATCTATTCATACTTTTGTGCTTCAATGCATAAAACGACGTTTTGTTAAGAAAGTGACAGCACACCAAGGCATTTCTCCGCAAATTTAGAGCATTATTATCTCGACACTGGGGTCAACCTGAGAATTTGTTACAAGTGGATCCTAACTCCACGGCTAGAATTTGTAAATAGCAACATTGGTCATAAGGTAATTAGCTAAAAACTTAATTGGTTAGTTTTAACATTTAGTCGATAATGCATTTCAACTTATTGTGCAATATGCGCCTCTTCGAGTAGACGAGCACATGAACTAGAATTGTGCTATCTGTCACAGGCAACCTTTAAACATTTTTGAAAGTGTTCGCTGAAACAGTTTGTATATAGAATTCACACAGTAGCCGAAACGATGCCAAGCCGGATTCACTCGAAATCAGAATTAATAGAAGTATAGAAGTAATGCGCAGCAGCGCTTATACTCGGACTCAAAGTACTAAAAAAAAAACAGTGCAGTTTGGCCGGGAAGGCGGAGCAGTATTAGTGATAGCGAAGTAGAACACGATTACACGAAGGAAGATTCTTACCGTGTAGACCGTGTAAGGATCGCAGCCGGGTGAGGGCCGCACCCCCAACTTGACAGCCAGTATTAAAAAAAAGACATCCAACCGATAAGCAATCGCATTCCGTGCGCTGATTCTGTTTGGGCTGAACAGCGATTTGTCACGCGAAGCGTACTATCACTCGTTGCTACTTGATGTCGAGAGAAAGCGATCGCGGAGGTTTAAGGCAGATTTGATACTCGGAGTGGGAAAAATGAAGTCAAATGGCCCGGTCCCATCAAAGGCCCGTCAAAATCGCAACATAAAGTGCGGCACTTGCACGAGTCAATAGTTATAGTGGCCATATAAATTGTAGTAAACATTCACCTAAAGTTAAAATAGCAAGCATGCATGGATCATGTAAACCTCTAAATACCTGACTGGTTGACTTCGAGCACTAGCTTTCACAACACAAGCATTATGAAGAACGCCGGCAGCGGAGGCGAGCGGTTCATACAGCCGCGCGATTCAGCGCAACTCCGAACATTGGATTCATAATTACCTGCCTATTTTTATGCCCCCTACAGACGGCCTCTGTCAGTGATCTGCAATGACCTCTGTCCCTTAACTCTGCAACACTAGGGGCGAGGAAAGGCAGCCCGGCAAGGAAGAAGGCGCGCATGCAGTTAGCAGCCATCCCGGCTCGCCCTTTATCTTTGCAACCAGCAATGACTACCAACAATTAGATATGGCACGCGGGTCACATAAGCGTCAGCCGCGCACAGTCATTCACAGCTATGGCAGGGCTAGAGAAGAAGACGCGTGGTCTCCTTCCCAATCGCGTTTGATTACATGACCTACAACTAACCGAAATTTTGAGAGCATAGGAAGATAATGCCCATCAAGCCGCCATCCTTTTCAGATCATTGTTACGTGCTTTTTCCCGCACCCTCAGTTATGGGTCGCTCATTTATAAGGCTTTTGTATTCAATACGGAGCATCACGGTGATGACAATAGCGAAAATGTGCCTGGCGAGCCTATATAGTTGCTGTCGCCAGAAAGCGAGAAATATAAAATAGTTAACAAAGCATATATATATATATATATATATATACCCTTTGCTAACAACTTTATTTGCGTACTGACCATATATATAAATTGTGATGGGTAACTCTCCGTGCACAGAGGGTTTATTGGGACGCAACCGACGGTCTTGGCGTCAGCCGCGGTTCTGGTATCACTAGGCGAACGTCTTCTTCTCCCCTGTCTTACCCCGTGTCCCACTACTGCTTGCGGCACATACCCTAATCATACAAGGTTTTCACGCTTGTAACAATCTATAGATATTGCTAGGGTTCGGAACGCTGGTCAGGCACCAGCCCTCCCCCCCCCCCCCCCCGCAAAAATGTAACCTTTACACCTATGGCCCATTAAATAAATATGTAATAATAAAAATGTCACAGTTTCGCCCTAAGGGCGAAGCAATGAATGCGATAGCAACACAGCAATGTCATACGACGTAAGGTGAGCGGCCTTGGTAGCAATATGAATTGTAGTAAACATGAGCTCATTAAGTAAGCAGGTGTGCTGCGGCGTAAGTAGACCGACATGAAGAGAGACTCGATGACCACGAGAAGGCGCGTGTGAAACGGTGGTGTTGATGAGAAGCGCTTGCCGTGGGCAGCGCGTGCGAAGGGACACACCTGTAGTGCTGCACTGCCGATTTGGGCAGCATTGCATCTGTAGCGTGCTTTGGAAAATGTGGCCCGACTATTACTAACTGAATGAACAAGCGTGGTGTGAGCGCGCACAAACAAACATGAATAGATCACACTGAATGACTGCAGCCAACGACTGTCAAAACGCTGGCAGCGAGCGCATACGCCGCGCAGCGGGCGATGGTACGTGCGGTCTATCGCTTCAGCGGAAACTGAGCGGCGAATGCACGGCGCATAAAGGTCAGAGCCGTGTGGACATAAGAGACGCTGCGGTCGAACGAACGACGAGCGCGGTTGTTGGCAGCGTAGAAGTGCGCCCCCCCCCCCCCCCCCCGCTCCTTCCGGCGCTGGCTTCCCGCTTCCTTGTTTGCGCGTGGGAGAGATAAAAGACTGTGCGGACGAGCGACGAGCGCGGTTGTTGGTAGAGAAGTGCCCCCCCCCCCCCCCCTGCTCCCTCCGGCGCTGGCTTTCCGCTTCGTTGCTTGCGCGTGGGAGATTGAGTGCGTTCGCTCTCCGTGATAGCGCGCGTCGCCGCACGCTTCCTCTGGGGCATACGGTTTATCTATACGGAAGATTTTATCTATACGGAACCTCACGGCGACGCCGACGGCAGAAATCCGGTTGAAGTATCCATATAATTGCTATCGCAATAAAAAAAGCAGCAGTGGCACACAACAGCAAGTCGTGTAACTCACCAACACCAGTGCCTTTCGAGGATGAGGCTGAAGCCTGAAGAGGGTGGTGCCGGTTGAAGAGGATGGTGCCGGCTTCTCCGATTGGTCCTCTTCGCCTTACTTAGCTTGCGGTGGCTGGTAGAAAATCACGGCGGCGTGCAACGGAAGGATAAGAATGCCGCTAAAACGGATCCTCAACAAGGAAGCACAGCATGTCGTATGCATGCCGAAAGGGCTCGATAACGTTTTACTGCCATCCAAAAAGGTTTATCATGGGCAAATAAATACATGCTCACCGGTAGGTGCGAGTAGCGAGGGCCTGAGAGATCGGCGGGCAGCCATTTTCTATTCCTTTCGGAATGGGGCAGTCTGTGGCTATTCAGAAAAATTTTCGGTTATTTTCTGCATCCTACTGCATTTTTTCGCTTACACGTCACTTTGACGTGGTGAGTTTTCGTGGTTTTGTGAGGTCGCGTGACAGACATGCGAAGTGGGCGTAGCCAGAAAACATTGGACCCATAGTAGAGGGCTAATGGTGAAAAGGCGTCGAATCAGGTATGTTTATTTTTCTTTTGTGCCGTTTAATCATGCATAATCAGTGTGTACGGGTTATATCAGATGGGTAGCTATCGCGGTTTTCGTGACGTCGAGTGACAGACAGGCGAAGTTGGGAGTGGCCCGAAAATGTTTTGACCAATCGTGGAGGCTGATTGCAGAAATTGGAATCAAAACAGTTTGGAATCATTTTATGTTATAGCGCCCCGTGTTAACAATATTTCCGCCCTCTTTCAATGTACAAGCGATTACGCAATAACTGTGCAAAAATCTATACGAAGAAAAAGTAATTGCGAAACAAGCGCCAAGCTGCATTCGTCTGTAGCGCAAACGGCCGGGACTCTTCGTTGCAGCGGGACCATTGTTTCACGGGTACAGCGTGGGTTGGATGCAGCCTAATCTACGTCCCGTCATGGTGACAGACTTGGACCGGAGACCACTGGACCCCGGATGGCGCACAACACTAGTAAGCACATTATCGACAAGAAGCATTGCGTTTATGCCTCGCCTCCCGGGTTCGCCGGACGGCAACCTACGTGATCAGGCAATAAACGCTTTTTTTTTCAATCAATAAACAGCGTGAGAAATGGGCACAAGCAAAGTAGGTCAACATAAGTAAACACACCATATGAAAGTCAGCACGTGACTTTCTGCAGATTTGGCGGGCACTCCGCGCTGGTTACTTGACGGGCACGCCAGCGAAGCAGCAAATCTTGCAATCAGTTGCTCCGCTACAGCTCGCGACAGACGGAAGTGCCTGCGGAACTAGAAGAGAACATCACATTGCACAAAAAGGCTTTTTTTTTTCACGCTATAACCACCTTGAACTGTACGGTACCTCGTCGTCCGAGTATCGCCAAACGACATCCTCGACGTACCCAATCATTTTAGGCCTCTTTGCAGGCAGGTGAAACATCACATCAAACGCCCTTTACACACAGCAGCGTCACACTCACTGTCCGTGTCGGTAGAGTCATCACTGGACTTGGAACTTTTGTCCGATTGGAGCTGTCAGAGCTGTCACATCTAGTAGCATGAACAAAAGCGCACGGCGCGTCGCAGCAACCATGCGGTCCATGTTTTCCATGTTCCCTATAACAGCCCGCAACCGGAAACAGGTGACCATGACAGGAAGCAGAGGCGGGTGAAGGAAATACGTCACGCGGACTCCTGGTCAAATCGGCCGATTTCGGCGGAGCAAATATTTTTGCTCCACAGAGCAATCCGGAATCGGCGGATGATCCCTATCTGCCATTGGAACACACTGCTCACGCTCCCATTCTGCCATTGGAATAGACTTGCTCGAAACAGAGCATAAATACTTGATCTGGATTTACCATTTAATTCAACATAAGTAGAGTCGACACGAGCGACAACGGAAGCACAGTAGCGTGCAAAATCGCTCGGACGTCTTCAAGCTCGGCTTTCCGCGCTCTCTCACTGCCCGAACCTTTCCTTGAAACAGTCAATCCCTTTTCTTCACTTTTACGCAGAACAAAAGGCAGCGCAGAAAGTTTTGAGCGAGCTGCAGAAAAAATAAATAAAGTAAATCGAATAGAGACGAAACTGGCGAAAAAAATCACAGCATATTCACGGGGTGAATGATGATGAGTGGGCGAAGCTCCGGAGGGAATCATCGGATCTCCCGCTTAAGGGGACGCTAGCACAAACGCGTTAGAAACGTGCAGTACTCTCTAGTAAGGGGGAGCCGCCACAGCGTCTTACGCAGCCATTTACACATGCCGGAACGTGCACCGCGTTTGCCGACGCCATCACATGACTGCTGAGAGAGTATACCCCCCGTATTCATAAACGCTCCTCGACTTGAACTTGACTTGCCACCGCTTTCGGCAGCGCGTTCGAAACGCGTTGAAGGTAAGGCGGAGAGGCCACAGCGTCTTACACCAGGTTCTTACACGGGCCGTAACGCGCTAGCACAAACGCGTTAGAAACGCGCTAGAAACGCGGCCTTTCGTTAATGTTGGGTATTTATTGCCATCGTGGTGCGTGTGTCCACGTCCGCTTCGTGGCGTAGTGGGCTAACGCCGCGCGCTCGGAAGCGAGGAGTCCCTGGTTCGATTCCGCGCTACGGACACAACTTCGGATTTTTTTTTCTCATTTTTCTCAGACTGGTTACACACTACTGGTTACACACTACTACTACGACGACGGGGACGGAACGGGTGCCGCTATAAGGAGCTTCGCCCCTAAAAGTCACATGCATGCGCAGCACACTCAGCACAGTCACAGCGTAAAGACCTGTACACGCTCGAGCCGCCCATCGCCGCAAGCCGCACCGCATTCAGCCGGTCCGCTTTAATGCCCGCTCTGACGTCACGAGAGGCGGTCGTGAACTTTTGCCAGTATGCAGCATGTATGCGGCGGCCGCACAAACACGGCGCTGGTTCGAAGCGAAGCGAAGCCCGAGGCGTAGGCTACTGGGGCAGTCTGTTTTTTGTGGTTTTTGTGATCATTACAAGAGTTATCGAGCAGTCGCAGAGATATCGAGCAGTCCCTGCCTGACCTCTTCAGTGCATGCGATCGCCAACGGCAACAGACGAAAATGTGTTGTGTTTACGCGACGCTCGGAAGCAATGAAACCGGGGATTTCGTGTGTGTTGCGTCGTATTTCGCGTGTGCAATACCAGCAGTACAAACGCGAAGGCCATCAAATACACGTGCATTCTAAGCATGACACTTGTTCAGTACGCGCCAGAATTAAGAGTGCGATCACCCACCTCTGCGTATGGTGTGCCTAGGTGTGTGTGTGCGCTTCATCGCTGCGAAGCTCGTACGTGTATGTGCATTGTGCAGTGCTGGTTTGTCTTTAAGGAGTGACGATACGACCTTATAGCGATGATCTTTATTGTGGCGTCATCGCAGCCATTCGTAACGTGCTGTTTGTGCCTTGCTTAATGTGAGCTGTATTGGGGGCTGCGATGCGCCTTTGTGACTGCGAACACGTACAGAACGTTTGAGTGCTGGGGTTCTTACTTTACGAAGTGAAGGGTACTGTTAACGTATACGTGCCATGTGTCACAGTGGTGCTAGGCGTATAAGTGTTCGTTTTAAGCGATGTACATATGCTTTGAAGTGAACCGTGCACACAGAACGGTTTGTACAGAAAATTAGACCCAAAAATCAAGGACGCCAAATCAAAAATTCAAGGAGGCTGAAACAAACCATAGTTGTACATATTACATTGAAAATAATGAGACACCCTTCTCCTTAGCCGAGCTTTCTTGTAGTTAAGCAGCTACTGAGTTGGACACACAGTACAAGCTCTTTAAGGTGCTTTTTGTGCATGTGTACTGAAGTAAACAGTGCAGAAGCACTGCTGGTCGTTTGTACACTTTGCATCTCAGTATAGGTATTGTAACAAACCAGCTTTCCTTGCTTTGTACACGTGTTGTTTGTTTCCAGAGTTGTGTCTGCACATTTTACTCTTTATGAAGAGTGAGTGAGTAATTGGTCAAGTTAAGATGTTTAATCGTTAAAACACTGCAACTTTAGGTCATTGGTAGGTTTAGAATAGGTAAAAATGGCCACGTCGTCGTAGCCTCAACATGGTCATTTAACGCAATGAAAAAAGTATAAAATCACAACAATAACTGATTGCTAGTTGTGGTTTGGGAAAAGACGCATTGTGATAGCTGTTAGCCTCAGTTAATACGATCGCCTTGAAGGGGTCTTATGTGCCGAGACGAGTTCTTGCAATCTCGCCAAAAAACGTAAGCTTGGTGAAACGCAGAAGCGGCGGTGGAGCGCTGAACCACAACGGGAATATCGTAGTCGGCAGAAGGAACATAGGGGACAGCTAAGGGAACTAGTAAATAATCAAAAGGAAAAAAAATCAGGAGGTGCTTAAACGTGGATCGGATACAACGTTATAGGGTGACTCTCGATACAGAAAAAAAATGTTACCGAAATTCTGGAAATTGGAAACTAATCCGTAAGCATTCTTTGGCTCCGGAAAAACGATGGGTAGACATGCTTAAAGTAGCTACAAAAGTAAGCAAAACCGAAGTAACAGCCGCGTGAGAGGATCCTTGCGTATTAGGCGACAATTATCAGAATGACTGTAAAAATATTTTAGAATATACTGCATTTCTTCAGCTTCTGAACATACATTACCAATATGTAAGTGTCATTGTGGCGTGTGCATATTAGTGACACCGACGTTTCTCAAACAATGCGGAAACATTATTTTTTACATGGCACAAGAAGGACAATTAGCGCCTTTTAACAGCGGTGCTGTTTAAGCCGGCCCTTAGTCCATCCATCGCCGAGAACGGTGGGCCGATCCTGGCGGTAGTGCGGAAAGGGTCGAAGCGCAATGGCACATACCCCTGCGAACTAGCGAAGCTGAGGCTGGCTAAGTCAAGCTAAGCATGGTTAAGATTACTTAAGCTTAGTCAGTCATCCATAGCCAATCTATAGCCAATCAATAGCTAATCGATAATCAATTAATCATCAATAAATTCTGGAAAATGCTGGGGATGACTTGGTAGTGCTTAGTCTTGCCCAGCTACGTGGCCAATACCTTGTGATAGCCAACCCATAGTCAATCAATAGCTAATCGATAATCGATCAATAAGCAATAAATTCCTGAAAATGTTGAGGATGATTTGGTAGTGCTTAGCATAAGACAAATACGTGGCCAATAAGTTGCGATAACCAATCGATAGCCAATCAATAGCTAATCGATAAACGACCAATAATCAATAAATTCTGTTGAATGCTTGGGATGACTTGGCAGCCTAGCCCAAAAGCCAGGTGTAGCTAAGTACCCATCAGCTCCGCTGTCTCCTTAGCATTGCACCTCCAGTGCGATCTATGCTGTTTTTTGTAATGATCTTAGTTATTGTATTTATCTTATTTACTATAATTGGTGTCCATGTCCTCATTCACACAGAACCCATCAAACTCCTGTGAATAACTGTAGAGGTTATTCTGGTCATTTTCACATGTCATTGGGGGAAAATATAGGAAGTCAATAGCAAAAAAATAACATAATTTTTACAAGTGCTTATCAAAGCACGGCATATCAGTTATGGAGTGTAAAATCGTACTGTGCCTGAGACGGTCAATCTTTACAGCCTGTTAGTGCATGAAATAATAAACCTGTACCCATTTTATGAATACTTCATTAGTTTTGTTCTTCTGAGTTCTAAAACAAATTTACAGTGAGCAACCATATAAAACACGTTTCTCCTCTCTACACGCATTACATCTGTTTGCAGGTGTCTATCCCTGTTGAAGTAAAAATTATAAAGTGTTTATAATAAATATCGAAGTGTTTCTCGCCATTTGAGGCTGTCATGTTATTTTGCAAAAATTCCAATTCTTTATATTGTATGTGTTGCATCATTGGCAGCATTGAAAGCCATCATAGTATGCACCAAAGAATATTTGAAGCGTTGTTGTTGTATTCATTGTTTTGGATGAAGCGGCGCGGAAATAATAATGCACTAAACATCCTACGCGCATTCTTAGACTATTGAAGTATCTGTATTTGCAATTTCCCTTGATATATACCTGCATTCGTTACTTTCACGAATAATTCAGCACTCATATAAAATGAATAGTTTGAAAAGTACAAGTTACTCTTAAGTAGGTGGTTTATTATGGCAACCTTAAGGGCTATTTCAGAAAGCGTACGTGAAGATATGGCGTGAAATTGAATAGAAATTCTGGATGATAGTCGTAACTTCTCTTCCACAGAAGAGAAGTTATGACTTGGTGTCGTAAATGCGTATGTTGTTAGAAACAACGTTACTAGACTAGCCAGTAACAAAGGTTAGAATTGCGCACCCTTGTGGCATTGCTTACTGAAAGTTGATGAAGTTGTGTCAGTGTTTTTAAATACATTTTTTTAAAGTAACGCTCATTGAGTTATGTTTGTGCATTGTGGTTCTTTCGTATGATGTAGGATTAAGTATAAGGTACAATGTAGCAATCAGTAAATACTTGGGGCGCGAAAAATAAAGCCAGCGCTTTAAAATTTTGCATAATCGACGCCTTCAAGCTATGTTCCACTGAACGAGAACATGAGTACTTCTTACAAGGCAACAAATATGTTTTTTTTTTGTTTTTTGTTTTTTTTTTGCAATGTAGACAGGGGAAGTCTTGCGTTTACCATGAGCAGTATGGTTATGTATTAGGTTATTCAAGGCCCGGTTAACAATTCTGTGGCCAAGTCTGTTATTTATATTGGTTTTATTACATCTTAGTACATCAGTTTTACAGTTTCGCTTTGTCAATACGGTATTTCGTGAAAATAAGCCTAATTGCATCGACACATTGCAAGGAAAATATGTCTGATGTTTTAAAGGCTAGTTATCCACGGGTGACAGTCAGAGACGACCATCTGTTTAGAAAGAACCGCTTTCAAAGTTTTATGCTTGGCCAATACACATGGTGGGGTGTTCTGGCTACGGAGGCCATCCCACGACCTCGTGCTCAGCAGCCCAACACCATAGCCACTGAGCAACCACGGGGGGAAATTCTTTCGTATGATGTAGCAATAAAGTATAAGGTACAATGTAGCAATCAGTAATTACTTTGGGCGGAAAAAATAAAGCCAGCGATTGGATATTACCAGTGTTGTACACGTTCCTCTAAAACAGGAACGAAAGCTCGTTCCTCGTTCCTTCCTAATATCGAAACGAGTTCCCGTTACAAGTTACTTCAATGCGAAAGGAACGCGTTCCAGTTACACTTCGAACATTGGAACGTGCCGTTACATTAACGTTACATTTTATTATTCTTTATTAAAATATAGTGTCGGATATTCCTGAGGCGAAATAAAATGAGCAATTTAAAACTCACATCGAACTACGTATCTTATACGAATTTGAACATTGTCGGCAGCAGATTATTCGGAAATAAAAAGAATCCAATGAAATGCTCCTATAAGAATTTCTTTCAGGGAGCACCCTGCATACTACAGAGATGTCTAACTGCAACTTTGGTACTCGTCAATCACAAGTGCAAAATATATCACACTTTCCAGTTCGGTCATCAAATGCGCAGTCAGGATACTGCGCTTCAGATGTGCAATTAGAAAGTCACTGACATGCACCAATATAATTAGCTTTCTTGCACAAGAAACCACATTGAAAGAAAGAATACATACGCGTCTAATGAATGCTAATGCAATATTGCACTATGAGTGGGAAAAAGACATGTCCAGAATACATATTCGCAACTTAGTTAAGTCCCTCGTTTGAAATGGGCAAGAGTTGCATCTCGATGTTGGGGCCTGACAACGAACCCGTTTTTCAAGCGAAGCTTGTATTGCCTCACAAGTGTTGGAGATGGTGGAGGTGGTGGTGTCACGCTAAGATCCTACCGAAAACGTGTCGAAAACTCGTGTCTCGTTCGCTTGGCATATACCAAAATTGTCATGGAAGAGTACGACTGTATGACGAACATAACTGATAGGTCATGACATCAATAATATCACCTGCTCGTCAGTGACGTCATGATTAACCATAATAAAATCACGCGTGGCGTATACCCGCATCGGATATGCTCGTATGAGCCAGCGACAAGAATGAAAGGAAGGAAGGAAAGAAAAGAAAGAAAAAAAGAAAACACCGCATATCCACGACGTGAATGATGATGAGTGGGCGAAGCACCGGGGGATCATTCGGGAAAAACGCCGGCAGCGTTCTCCGGAAGCCGGAAGCGGAACGGGAAGCGGAACCAGAAGCCGGAGCTTGGCGTACATATATATATATATATATATATATGTATACCGCACATGTGTGCAGTACACATGTACATACACAAGCCGGAAGCGGAACGGGAAGCCGGAGCTTGGCGTACATGTATATATATATATATATATATATATATATATACATATATATATACCGCACATGTGTGCAGTACACATGTACATGCTCTGGTATGCACAGTATACATGCAAACCAGAGTTACGGACAACTACGAGGGCCAAGGCTCGGCCCTATACGCTGCTTCGCCCCTAAAAAAAGGAAGAAAGCACGAAATAAATAAATAATGTGGCTCCTACCGGGAGGCCGCACATTTCAGCTCTGCTGGAGCAGGTGCGGAAGATGCTGTGCCGGCTCCTGATCACGTGACGCGCTCGTCCAATCAGGGTCGTTTGGTGTGTCACGGGGAGGGAAAGGAAAGGAGATTGGCGCGCGCTCCGCCGGGCTTCCCTCGCCTCAGATCAGTTTCGGCGTCCGGATGAGAAGGCCCGCGCGTGGTGCGTTCCGCCCAGAAATAGGCTGCGTTTGAACGACGCCGCCGCGAACTCGCTCGGGAAAGGGCTGGTCGTTGACGTGCCGATTTTAGCGAGAGGGCTTCCGAAGCCCAGGCTAAACGTCAGCAAAGGGCAGCCGACCATGGGTTTAGGGCAAAAGAAGCTGAACGCCTGCGACAGCATCGTCTTGCCACAAGCTTCGCTTACCCCCATTTTCTCCACAAGGGATGGGCTGGCGAATTTTCGTTGGCAATGTTGAAGAGCCGTTCCACTGAAGCGCTTAAGGGTACTGCCGTGTTGTACTTTAAGAAAAGTTGGGTCAATCCCTCGAAGTTTTTTATCTGCGATAGCGTGTAGTCAACTGGTACCAGCACGCACCGCGACAGCTCATCCTGTGCCTCGGATGGAAGGGTTCGGTGCCCGTGAGGACGTGATGACTGGAACCTTTCCATTCTTTGCGAAGTCCCTCGAGTGGCGCTGCAATCCTGACGTCATGGTTCCGTTGCAGCAGGTCAGCATGCCAGCATGGAGGAAAGAAACTACAGGAGGGAGCGTGACGTGGCAATCTTGAAGCCTAGCAATAAAAACATACAACGGAGATCTCACGAGAAAAATGCCCCACAGTCTCGTGACAGGCAAGTAGTAGTTCTCTGCGCCTCACGTGGTCGCCCATCCCCCCTGCGTGACGTGCTGCGTACGTGCGTGCGTCTGTTCGATGCCGCGGAACGTTTACAGAAGGAACGCCGTTCCCTCTGCCGTTCCTTCATAAACGAAACAAGTTACCGTTACAGTTCCACGGACCCTTAATGGAACGGTGACGTTGCTCCGTTCCTCCCAAAGTAACTAGTTCCAGTAACGCTGTTCCGCACAACACTGGGTCTTACTATGCTACGGCAGCCAGCGGACGACAAGACCTGCTCGACCTAGCGGCTGGTGTCTGGCTACACTACACATCCTAAGGCTGACGATCTACTCCACTAGCAGGACTGCATAGTGCATACAACCTTTAGCATATTTAATTATTTAAGTGTTTGTAACCCTTGTGCACTTATTATTTTTTCTGTATGGGTTGCTGTGTTCAGGCACGAGTTGCTGAATAATAAACATGGGTATTATTTGCACCTGTAGCTTTTTCGCACATGTCTGCCGCTATCTGTAACGATTGGCGAGTATGTCAAGACTAACCTGTGGCCCAACAACACATTCATTTGCATTGCAGTGGTTTTGAAAATAAATATTATCTAAAATTCAAGAGTTTGAACTATGTAAGAAACAGGGGAAAACAGAACGCAGACATTGTTCAAGCAGATCAGGGACGCGCATGCTTCCCATGCTTCTTTCATGAATATATTTGCCGCCGCAATTCGGATACCGGGCGCATGTACAAAACAGCGGTTATTATTGTCCTGACAACCGACGCACCGCCCTCAGTGGACCATCTAAAAACCTGTGCGCATGTTTATGTGAAGTCTGTTAAATCGTGGTTACCTCAATAAGAAGTGCGCGTTCCAGACATGTCTGTTAGGTGTTAAAATGAGTCTGCTAATTGCCCCAAAAAACTGTAGCTTGGGAGCTTTACTCTTTTGTTCCCAATGGATTCCGCAACGCTGTACACAAGATGGCGACTAATCTATTGGGAGAACACCATTACGGAGTAATGGCAGCCACTGGAGTTCTGCTAGCCGTCAACGTATGACAAAGGTGACGTCACTTGCGAGAGAGGCGGTGGCGTAGGTAAAGGTAAACACTGCAAACATGCAGGAAAGAAACAAAACAGGAGAGGCCCTGACGTCACGTCTTTGAAGCCGGAAGTGCAGCCTTGTTGGTGCTCCATCTCCCTTCGCGCCTCCAATCAGGGCTTCTGCAGCTCGCCGGAGCAGATGGGCGCGAACTTCGAACTTGCACAGTTACAAGCCGCCGGAAGTGTGTGCTGGTGACGCGTGTCAAAACGAAGCCTACGAAACTTTAGTGGCAGTTTTAGTGAAGAAGATGCGCCCCTGTGTTTTTCCGTCGCACGTTGAAGACGACGACGAAGACGCGAGCCGTGATTGCTTGAGTGTATCTGTTGCTCCTTAGCGCTCACACTCACAGACTCAAAACACAACTTTCAAGCTTACACACTCCACTTTAAAGTCAGCTTTTCTCGCCAACAAAATGTGCTGCTAGAAAGACACCCGTGGAAAAATATTGTCTCACTTTGCAGAGACCGAGAGCCGCAGCGAAAGCTTCAGGAGCGCGGTTGCTATGGCAGCGCTGATATTTGGGGTACCCGTCCCAGTGCTCCTTTGCGAAAAGCAGCACGTGTTTTCCGCCACACCTTCTTCAATACGTCCATGCTGGCCGGGTCCTCTCCTGGATTTCCTTTAAACGGGCGGCGAAAATGTGAAGCTTGTACAGAGGGGTCCGCTGTTAAAGGAAACACCGGAGCGCGTGGCGTCTGCTCGGCGCCACCGCCGGTAGGCGGCCGCAACGAGTGTCGCGCAGGCGCAGTGAGCGCTGTGGGCGGTGCTCTTTCATCGTCTGCTACGGTCAGCTGCCGTGCTTCGGATCGTCGCGAAGCAAGCAGCTTACGTAATTCATGTTTCAACGCATCAATTTTCCTTCCAGCTGGAAGGAAAGTGACTGGATTGATGTATAATCAGATAAATGTCCTTAGCCTCGGCAGCAATGACCGTGCCGTCTTTTGTTTGCCTTATCATTTCATAAAGATTTGCCCGCCACAAAAAATGTTTACTGTACACGTCGATTCCCATGATTCAATGATAAGTCGTGTGATAGCTCTTTATAAATAATATGCTTGTTAAAGGCGCTTGTGGATCCTTTGTGGAGCCTATGCACTGCAGTGACTCGAATATGCAGTAGTACAAATGAGATGGGCACTACACACGAAGAAGATTTCTGTAATATAGCTGTGCCACAAAGGGACATCCGTAAAAATTGATCATGTTTGTCTTGTAAGTGGAAACGGCAAAAATATCTGCTTGGTAATATTTTGCCTCGTTTACCTTTCCTTCAACTTTACAATGAGTGGCTATCAGTGTGTGGCCATGCACTCACCGGCCAACATTAAAAAGGCGTGATCGGTTTGCTTCTGTGCTATCCGAAGCGTGGCGGCAGATGGTAGCAGACGACAAAAGAGCACCGCCCACAGCGATCACTGCGCCTCCGCGAAACTCATTGCGGCTGCGCGAAACTTGTTGCAGCCACCGGCCGGTGGTGGCGCCGAGCAGACGCCACACGCTCCGGTGTTCCCTATAACAGTGGACCCCTCTGCACATGACAAAATCATCATAAACGGAGATATGTATGCCTGGGGTGCTACTGAAATGAAAAGAGTTCCCGTTTTGGCACCCACCAAAAAATCTAGGAAGAAACAGTGAACTTCTTCGGGCACTCAAAGAAGCTTCCGTTGCCTTAATCTATACGCTGGTAGCATCGTAAACAAACTTTCCGACTTGCAAAGCATTGCAGTGGCGCCTGAACCACATGTAATGATAATAACTGAAACTTGGTTGCATTCTGGTATCCTGGACTTTGAGATAATACCACCAGGGTACAAAATACAAAGGAAAGATCGAGATTCCCGCGGAGGCGGAGTCGCCTTGTTGTTTCAAGAATGTTTGCAAGTACAAAGGTTACCTGATATTGCCGGCACTGAATGTCTCATCGCGAAAGAGTTTTTGGACGACTTCGAATTCAATCTTATAATTGCTGGTTTTTACAGCACACCACATTATGACGTATTCTTCGATGCTCTGAATGAATTTTTGTGCGCAACTGGCATACATTGCTAGAATATTTGCTTGCTGGTGATTTCAACGTCCCGTCAGTTTTCTCATTTCCCTGATGCCCTTTGCGCGGCAGCAGAGCCTTTAACTCACATCGTTCTTTTCCATGCTTTGATTTAACTGGTAAAACAACCGACTCGCGCACTAAACATATTATATCCCTTTCTTGTAAATGACCATGTCCTGAATCGTAATCTGAGTGTCCACATATTCCAGATAGTTTCAGATCATAGAACGATATGCCTTGCATTGGAGCTAAAATTCAGATTAAAACTCTCTAAAAACCAGTACTCGATTCCTGAGTTCTCGCGCTCTATACCGATGTCGACATACTTGATACCTTAGAAAATAAAATTTCTGATTTTGCTTCTCTTTCAGAACGGAATCCCACGTTGTGTCCGTTGGCAGTTTATGATGTTTCTTTAGAAAACTTGTTCACTACTGCATCTACACTTTTGTTCCCAAAAAGCTGAAATTTGTATGTGAAAGGAATCCGTGAATGACAAGAGACCTCGTACGACTTGGGCGAAAACTAAAGCAAGTAAGAAAGCAACATAAAGCACGACCCTCAAAGGCTAACGCCGAAAAGCTAACCAAGGTGCGTTTACAGCTTCAAACTGGCATTTCGAAAGCTAAAGACTATTATCAAAATGTTGCTTTAAAAAACTTTCTTTTGTCACCCCAGATAAGTTCTGGCGGTACTTATCGCTGAAGAAAACCCACGTGTCCGATATTTGTTAGGATGGTTTCATACGGACAGATAAACTGAAAATTGCAAATGCACTTAAGAAGTATTTTGACTCTGTATTCACGAACTATGATGGAACTTATAGCTGTTTTAAATGATATTTCACCCATCGCTGATCTTCACGTAAACAAAGCAGGCGTATTGTCCTTGCTTCTTCATTTTGATATGAGGAAGTCGCCAGGCGTCGATGAAATATCTAATGCTTTTTTTGCGTGAGTTACGCCGAATGGTGCGCCAAATGTCATTGCGTTATTTATAATAAATCACTTTTATGTGCAGAAATTCCACGTGATTGAAAACATGCAAGAATAATTCCCATCGCTAAATCAGACGACCGTTGACTGCTCTCGTCTTACCGTCCTATCTCCCAACTTCGTGCTTCGTCAAAACTGATAGAACACATAATATTTAAGAACGTCTGAGTCTTCATTGAAAGTAATGAGCTCTGCGACGCGCGACAATACGGCTTCCGTCATGGTAAATCCACAAAAACAAAACTATCAGAAACAGTGCATGAAATCGTGGCAGCACTAGACGGTAAAGGCCAAATTGACATGGTATTCTTTGATTTTGAGAAAGTCTTCGACCGTGTGTCCCACCAAAGGTTATCAAAGTTAACACCTATTCTCAAAAATGACCAACTAATTCACTGGATTAAGGCGTATCTTAGGGGCACGCGCAAAACAGTCGTTGTTGATGTGCCACCTTATCCAATGTGCAATCTGGAATACCACAGGGATTCCACAGGGATTCTACATTCCACATTCCAGGGATTCCGCAGGGAATTGGGCCCCCTGTTCTTTCTTGGGCCCCCTGTTCTTTCATGTTTTTATCAATGATATAGTGAATAATATACCAGTTAAAATTCGGCTGTTTGCAGATGACTACGTACTTTATCACGAAATTCACAGCGAGCACTTCAAGAAACCAATGTAAGAAAAGATCATTTTAGACTTCCTGGTTACGTAGGCATCCACAACAACGCTCGATGCACAGCGCCGGCATGCGGATCCTTCCAGTGTACGGACGCCACGCATCCGCGAAATACTTCAAAAGCATCGCTATATCTCCGAGCTGACCTACATTTTGCAGTAATTGACACAAGCGATATCTGCGATGCCGATTTTGAATGTACAGCCGTTACTGTGAGTCTCAGAGATACGACGACGACTGTGGCAAGTATATATTATCGCCCGACACGATCTTCAGACACCACCTTAGTGGAGTTCTTAGTCTCTCGGTGTGGCCCATCATTTGTGCTGTGCTGGGACTTCAATGCCCACCATCCTCGCTGGTGTTCTCGTCAACAAGACCAGCGTGGGATAGGGATCAACGAGCTTATTGTTAGACATGATCTACAAACACTCAACGACGGCTCACATACATTTGTCGGCAGAGGGAAGGGACAGTCCACCATCGGCCTTGCGATATCAACAAGAGATGTGTGTCTCGCCTGGTCATGTGAATCTGACCCATGGAGCTCACATCACCTACCGATTTGGCTGATTCCAGAACATACTCCTAGCCGCCAGACTGCCGCCTACACAGTGACGAACTGTAACAAGTTCCGTCAGCTGATTTCAGAGGCCCCATCACACGACAAGTTGTTTAAACTGGTGAGCGAATGTCTTCAACAAGCTACCGTAAGACGACGGCGGGGCATAGATAAACCGAACCCTGATCTTAAGCTCATGAGTCTACGTGCCTGTCGACGCCGCGCTTACAGGAGAGCGCAGCGCTCTAAAAGAAGCTCCGAATGCTACGGTGTATATCCACCTAGACGCAGCCATACGGCGGCACACAAAACAACTTCGTCGAAAGAGCTGGGTAGTACTGTGTAGTTCACTGCATACGACAAATGGTTTTGGAAGTGTTTGGCGAATACTGAAGGCTCTTCGCACTCCTGAGATCTGCAAGAATACAACTGCTGCTTTGTGCATAACGACTAGCCGGACTCCGAAAATTCTTGCTGAAGCATTTTCCGACCTTTTCGTACCTCCTATGTCAAGTGACAACGCAAACAATGACGTTAACCCTCTGACCAGTCAGAACATGACAACGTTCTGCTATGGTCCAGCTTGCCAGATGGATGAAACAGACTTTACTCTCGAGGAGCTCCATCGCGCCATTAGCCTCTCCAAACGTCGCACTGCCCCTGGTGAAGACGGTGTTACGTACCAGGCATTACGAAACATCGATGAGGCCTTTCATCAAAATGTCTTGGACGCATATAACGAAGTGTGGCGAACGTCTCTGAACCCCAACGATTGCAAATCATCTGTGGTGATACCAGTCTTAAAGCCTGGGGGCCCTGCAAAACACCAGAAGTCTTACCAGCGAATATCGCTAACTTATAATGTTATGAAGCTGATGGAACGAATGGTACTGTTTCGTCTAGATGGCAGGCCACAAGAGCTTAATTTGTTTCCTGATGTCATGACCGGCTTTCTTCGTCACCGTTCAGCCCTCTATAGCATAGCTGACCTCGTTTCATCTCTAGAGTCTGCTTGAGAAAACAAGCACTCGGCATACATGCTCTTCCTGGATATACAGCAAGCTTTCGATTCGGTTCCCCATAAGGCGAATATTATCGCCCTTAGGAATGCGGGAATTTCCGGTCGACTGCTTCATTTCGTGCATAACTTTCTATCTGAGCGCCACATGAAAGTGCGTGTTGGAGGAGCAACAAGTGATTCTCGCCCTGTTAACTGCGGTGTACCACAAGGCAGCGTCTTGTCGCCGCTCCTCTTCAACAGTGTACTTGCTGGACTTCCAAGCCGATTGCCTCAGGAACCTGACTTTCCAATATGTGCAGCAATCTATGCTGATGACATTGCACTGTGGATCAGCGGTCCTTCGCACCACGGTCCACGTCTTCGTGGAATCTTGCAGAGAGCGCTGAATGCAACTTCACAGTACTTGAAGGAAGTTGATCTGCAGATCTCACCAGCTAAGTCAGCCGCAATTGCGTATCATCCAAGGCGACGGGCTCGTCGAACCATGAGCCGGCTGTACCTCGAAGAGGCACCAGTACAATGGGTACAACACCACCGCTAGCTGAGCGTAATTATCGATAATCGCCTCTCTTGGCGCCCTGCCATTACCTCTGTGTGGTGCAAATGCCAGTCGCTGCTCAAGTATGTGGATGCCTTGACTGCTAGGGGCGCTGGCTGCGACCAGACGACAGCACTTCAGGTATACCAATCACCTGTCCTCTCTGACGTGATGTATGCCTTGCCAGTCTTGAACGTGCCGCCAAATGTGATGTCTGAGTTGAAACGGGGCCATCGTGTTGCCCTCCGAGTCATGCTTGGCTTACCTCGTGAGGCGCAATCTGTTCCACTACTCACGGAAGCGCACCAGATGCCCCTGAGCTTGCAAGCAGACCAGAGAGCGCTACACCATATCGAGCGTTTGCACCGATCATCAGACCGCCAAGCACTGATTAATCGGCTGCTTCAGCGCCCATTCTCTCGGATGGGGAAAATGGCGGCTTGTTTGTGGACATTACTCACAGTTCAGGAGACACTACTTCATTCACAACTCCGAAGAAGCACAACAAATGTTCCTTCTCCATTTATCTGACAATTCCCGAAATACACAAAAAATCTAGTCAGCCTGATCCGGCACTATTTCAATCGACCCAGTGCCACCTATTTGAAAAATTTGAAGGTTATATTGAAGTATTCACGGACGCATCTGTATACAGCGACGCGCAAGGTGCTTCTGCAGCTTTCTTCTGCCCTTCGACTGGCATCAGGCGGGTATTTAGAATACTACATCCAACCACATCAAGAACTGCAGAACTAGCAGCGATTGATGTTGCTCTGAAATACCTAGACGAAGAATTAAACGCCTTGAAGGTCGTCATTCTTACAGACTCCCGTGCTGCCCTCAGCAGACTTAGACAAGATGCCGATAGCCCATTGTTTTGCAGTATCCAAGAAACTTCCAGCAAAATTACTTCCTGTGGAGGGTCCCTCATTGCCCAGTGGACACCCTCGCACGTGGGCATCTCTGGAAATGAAGAGGCTGATCGCCTCGCTTCAAGTTGTGCCCACCACGAATGTGACTGCCGTAACATTTCCTGCGTGGTTGAAAACGCTCGTCTTCTGATACGCCGACACCTCATAAAGCAGCACCCAGACCGGCGTGTTGCAGATGGATCGTTCCCTCCCCGTGTTCGTGGTCGATGCTTGCCCCGTCGTGCTAGCTCCTACCTACCCTCCTACCTAACCCCTTTCCACTGCTATATAAGTTAAGGGTTGGGTCGCTGTTGGTGCGCAAACGCCTATACCGACAAGGACGTGTGGACAGCCCATCGTGTACGTTATGTGGCTCCTGTGAGACACTTGAACATCTCGTTTTAGAGTGTCCCGCATTCGTTGCGCAGCGCGCATTAACAATTAAGGAGTATAGACTTATGGATCTGCAATGTGCGACCCTTGACGATTGCCTATTTCCAAAGGGGAGCGCTGCTTGACGTGACCTAGCCCATCGAGCCCTGCTGACTTTTCTGAAGGACACTGACTTGGCCTCCCGTTTGTAGCCATTATTTTTATTTTTGTTTTGTTCTGTCTGTGTCTCCGTCATTTCTTCATTTCCTCTTTTCTTTTCTCATATTTTCATTTCCTCTATTCCCTCCTCCTATAGGAGTAGGCAGGCGTTGTGCCCCTCTCGGTGGCAGTGGTCAGCTTGCTCCCCCTTTAATCCCTTTGTGTCCTTGTGTGTATATGTGTACAAATCAAATAATAATAATAATAATAATAATAATAATAATAATAATAATAATAATAATAATAATAATAATAATAATAATAATCACAGCGAGGCAGATCAGGCGATCCTAAATTCATTTTTATCACCAATAGCGACATGGTGCTTAGAGTGGCAAATGAGCATTAACCTAAGAAAACAGTATCAATGATCATTACACGCAAAAAGCAATCGTTACCTTTTGTATACAGCATTAACCAGACCATAACTGATCCTATGTTACAGAATATAAATACCTTGGTTTTGTAATTACGTCAGACCTTAGGTGGAATAGCCATGTATCTCACAAGCTCGGATACCTGAGGAGGATCTTGGCTAAATCTACAAGTAACATAAAATTAATAGCATACAAGACTATCATAACACCTTTGTTAGAATACGCTACTCCTGTCGGGGACCCTTACACCCAAGCAAGCATAAATATTATTGAAATGATACAGCGGAAATCAGTCAAGCTTATTTTTAATTCTTACCGCCGTCACACATCAGTTAGCACTCTTTTACAAGAGGCGAACCTGGAAACCCTAGAGGTAAGGCGATATCGAGAGAGGCTCAAAATGTTATATTTAATTCATTGGGAGCATGTAAAACTAGATAAAAAAGGCAAACTTCACCTTGTAGCCGGCGCCTAACGCGTTCATCACATTCATTCAGGTTGGACGAGTATCCGCACCATACCACTTTATTTAAGCAGTCGTTTTTCCCTCGAACAATTCATGATTGGAACGCCCTGCCTGAAAACGTTCTTCAAAGCTCAACCTTATTATTCTTTTTGCACGCTCTCGGAAATCTATGACCCGAAACGTTTCCCGCGGTCTCTGTCTTATTCCATATATTATGTGATATAAATCATATCATGTTAAGGGCGCCCTTTTTTTGGGTGTATAAGCCATTGTGTAAACGGGTGCTGTATTGCAGAATTCCTTGATATCTTCCTTCCTTTCTTTATTTTAATTTTTTCATTGTTGTTTCTTCATTTTTAGCATTGCAACGAGATGACGCTTTGCTTGTTTTCAATTTATTTTTACATTATTTTTTGTGTTTCACATATGATTAGGTTGTTAACCCTTTTATGTACATCCCATTCCATCCTAGGGCCTGTAAAACAGGCTGGTAGTACGAAATAAATAAATAAATAAATAAATAAATAAATAAATAAATAAATAAATAAATAAATAAATAAATTAGGCTCTTGCTGGGAGAGCATTTGAGTTTCCCGACACCGTTCTGGTAGCATGATGATCCGCACGTCAATAAGGAACCTTGAAATCTGAGTATCCCAAACAACGTTGGGAGGATTGCAGAACGCTCTCAGCCTTTGAGGTTAAAAGAAGAGGGTGATGGTCAAATACAGAGTAGGTGGATAGAAATAATGTAGCAGCATGTGTGTATGAAGACTCCGGAAAGAGAAAATGTGTGAGGTAGCTGCTATACCGTACCGGAATTTGTCTTGAAAAAAGTAAGTTTTTTTTACAACCTGTCTAGGTTTAAATATTTGCTGCTTCTTTTTATAATATCAGAAGCTGCTTTGATGGTTTTTTCTGAAGAATAATTCTCACATGATTGACAATGCCTGTTTGCACATGTAGATTTTTTTCCGCCTTCTGTGCCTATTTCTTAGGAGTGAAAACAGTACGCTTACAAGTTTTCTCGCTTCGAATCCAGTTTATTCTGGTCATTTTCACATGTCGTTGAGGAAAATATAGGAAGTCAACAGCAAAAAAAAAAGAAAGAAAAACATCATTTGTACAAGTGCGTATCAAAGCACGACATATCAATAATGCAGTGTAAAAATCGTATTATTCCTAAGACGGACAATCTTTACAGCCTGTTTGTTCATGAAATAATATGCCTGTACCCAGTTTATGAATACTTCACTTAGTTTTGTTCTATCGATTTTAAAACAAATTTACAGTAAGCTACCATATAAAGCGCGTTTCTTCTATCTACACATTACACCTGTTTGCAGGTGTATATCCCTGTTGAAGTAAAGATTATAAAGCGTTTATATGAAATATAGAAGTGTATATCGCTTTTTAAAGCCGTGGTATTTTCCAAGTCTTCAATTGTTTATATTATATTTTTTGTATCATCCACGCGTAGGCTTCGTCCACCCTGTTTTTTTTTTTTACTTCATCATCCTTTAGTTTACCCGTAACCCTATCTTATTATTCTTCTCTACCAAAATTGAGTGTGGGGGAGAGGGAGGTACATGTACATAAGGGCTTCTGAGGAAGGCAATTGCTGTTCTAATTAATGAACCAACCCACGCGCTTGTTGAAATAACACAGTCCGCTGGTAGCATACGCTGTTGTGAACATCTCAGACAACTTCTGCTGTCGTACGTGGACCGTTGAGCTCGCAAGCGGAGCGCAAACTCACCTTTCTACCAAACGCTCTCGTTTCAAAAGACCACATGATCCTCGCTCTTTTCCGTGTGCTTTATTTTATAACAAAGCACACTCCCGTACACGACTACTATTGGTCGCTGCAGTCGGCTACACCGCGGCCGCCGCGAGGTCGCGCCACGAGTCCAGTGGCTAAGCGCACTGCGGCTCGCCAGAGGGCAACCACGTTTGGCTTACGTTTAGCGCTTCGTAGACACCAAAAGCGAAGTCCAAAATGAAATTGGAACTGTGCGCCGCGGTGACGTTTCGGAGGTGGAGCACGGGGCCCCACTCCGCCGTAGCCTTCGCTGTGCAAGGCATTGGAGGAAGAGGAGCACAACGGAGGTCGTGTTTGATTGCCAATAACTCCGCTTTTTATGACCGCAATAAAGTACTTTTGGCGGCAAAGTGATTATAAAATAGCCTATTTTCACTTCAAATGTATTACTCCACTTTGATAAAAAGTGCTTCACGGCTCCTGTAAGAGCGCGACATTCCTTGTTGGACCACTGTTGGTTATTTGATGCGATAATGCAGAAATTGTGGTTGCAGAAGAAATTACGACGGCGCTGCAGTTATAAGATATTGGAGATGTGTGGCTTGGCAATGACGCGATTCGCGTAGGTAACAACGATCATTATCGGCACGATATCGCCGCACCAGAAGTGTCGATCTACGGCGGAATAAAAATTCTACAGAGTATCCCTTCTTTTGCGTCTGATAAGGGCATGAAAAATAAAAGCGAACACTGGATGGGGGCTTTGCGAGTCTTGCGACGTTCCCTTACTGCATGTTCAAAAATGAACGCTTGTACTCATTATCTACTACGCCAAGTTAGACTAGTATACGCCCTCACTTTCCGAAATCGGCAGATACAACGGGCGGCAATGCTCTGAGGATGTATGGTGTTCGCAGTTCTTAGTTGTCCCCTCTGCAAATGTTGAACACAAAGCAATTGGAGGTGTCATTAAGGCGATGACTAAATTGGATATAGCTATAGAGAAACGCTTAGAGATACTATAGAGATATAGCTTAGAGAAACGCTGAAGTCGAGGGTTCGTCATTGATCTGGGCCATCTCGGACCACTGTTATTTAAAAAAAAATTCATAAGCGTTCTTGCATTTCGCCCCCATCAAAATGCGACCGACGTGGCCGAGATCTTCCGCTGGACTTCAATGACAACATCCAGAAAATTTGCAGCATATATTCAGAGCAGCAATGCGACATACAGTGCTCTCATTATCCTTCGTTCCTTTCAGAAATGACTTTTTTTTTCGAATGACCTCTTTCACGATTGTCCACCATGAAGTAGAGGAGAGTAGAAGATTAATATTTATGTAGGAAAAACAAAAGGTTCTCTTTACCCCTTGACCGATCAATAACACCGAGACCCCATGGGTGCTTGCATGTAATTGTCGACTCTGTACGTACCAGCAGGTTCATGGCACTATTCTTTGCTTCTGGCTTCCTTCGAAGCTGCAGGTCTTCTCAGAAATAAGGCAACATGTTTTTCAAAGCTCATAGTGATGACACGCTTCTAGCATCTCAACTGAATGTGGGATATTTTATAACGGACTGAACAAAACGTAAGCTACGTTGATGCGTACGTTAAACTGCTTCAGCTTCTAGTGTAGCGGAGCAACAGAACTTGCCTTGCATTTCACTATTTTGATGCTTTATTTAATGAAAACTTGTAGCGCACACTTTTACAAATATACTGCATTACATGTAACGTAAGCAGTTGAAACGTCACTCATTGTTCGTGCTTTAGGTACATATTGGTATAGTGTTAAGCACAGCAACAATCAGCAAAAACGTCTTTTAGAACCAACGTAAGATTCGCCGTTCATTCATTAAAACACAACAGTCGCTTAAGTTGACGTTTCGTGTAAGAACCGCTCATCAGCACCACACAAACAGGATATTTCGAAAGCAACAGATAAAGATAATAATAATAATAATAATAATAATAATAATAATAATAATAATAATAATAATAATAATAATAATAATAATAATAATAATAATAATAATAATATAATACAGTTGTGATTATGAGATTGACATCGGAACAGTATTTCAGGTAACCATGATGGCTGCAACAATTTTGTTTAATTTTGTTTTGTTTGTAGTCAATGGTTCAGCTTTCATTGCGTTAGTGCAGGAACACCGATAGTAACTTCAAATATCAGAGTACGCAAGAGATAATTTTTCTGCACAGCTATTCAAACCATGGTTCTCTCTCGCAAGACAGCCTAGTTTAGTGCCCTTACATATGTATAGGAAAAATTAGGAAGCATATGAAATATATCAGAAAATGCATCTGATAAACACTTTTATGTTCTAATTCTGCTTCACAATCTTTTCGCCTTTACGACGTTGGCGAAGCCCTTTATCTCTTTCAAATGGCTTCAAGCAGTGGGAGGTATTTATACTTGCTATTCATTGCTTCGCATATTTCTTGCTCTGTGCGTCAAGAAATACCGGATGATAAATATGAACAGCTGTTTGCTACCCTGCGCTCGCAAATTTCGCTGCGCGATTATGTGGCACTGGTAACGTGGAAAGACTACTGGAGTTCATGCAATCGTTCTTTGGTCCACGAGCTGCCTTTGGCAGCAACGTTGTGGACGCTTCCCAGTAGAACTTTTCATAACTATATCAGGGGAAATGCGGCTGCGATTGTCAAGACAAGCGTGCTTGCGCTAAATCTTGGTCATAACGCAATGAGATATCTTAAGATATGTCCCACACGTCCAGTCAATTTTGCTTTGGTGGATTGCATACTGATTGAGGAGAGTGCTGCTGGTAAAACAATTTCGAATGATTATGTGAATGTATCAATCACGAGAACATTGCCATGTAAATTTGGTAGATTCTGTAAGGGAAACAAAAGCACAGCAGGATGTTTACAGCAGCCACCTACCCGAACTGTTTCGCTGGCTGCTAGAGAATGTCACCTTTTTGCTCTAAAAGATGATTCCAAATATTTACGGCAAAGCAGCCTCAGAAATGAAGTAGTATATGTAGGCTGTGTAAAGCACAAAAATGTAGGTTTCGCTTGCCACTCACATCACACTGGATTCATCTTAGATGCACTCAGTTTTTACAATGTCACTTTGAAATGGTTCTTCAGCACCCGCCCATCCACTGTGACGAATGCGCTCATGAATGGAAGTGTCGACATCTTTGGACACCATGTATACTTTTACTATGATAATGCACAATTGTTTGGCATTGATCAGGTTCTTTCTCACACCACTGAGGTGTTCTACGTCAAAAAGGCGAACTTTGTCTCGACGTCTTTTGCGAACATTGTGGTCGAGTCAAAACTTGGCATGTGTCTCCTTCTGTCCTGCCTCGTATGCACTGCACTTGTGCTAACCGTCGTTGACTGCGCAGAAAGAAAACCCTGGCGGATCAGCTCTGTAATGGACTCCTTTCTGTTTCTTCTGGCTTCATTTTACGCAACCTCATCACCTATTCCCCGCGGAAGAAATTCGTCATTGGCACGCGTGGTTCTACGCATCGTCTGGCTTATCGCCATCCTTCCACTCTCAAACTATTTCCGCAGTGAACTTGTTTCCCGCCTCAGTGTACAATCGACAGCGAAAGTTATGGACACATTGGACGAAATTAACGATGCGCTTAGCCGCAAAGCTATCACTCCGTGCCTCCGAATTGGCTCTATGACGCATGACAGCGTTGTACGGAACATGAGCTACACGGACCTTCACGCCAAGCTTAGCTTAGCCTTCTACGCGGCGAAAGAGAGAAAGTCTTTAGAGGAAATAGACACTGTCGGCTGCCTGTCATGTGCAAAACAGAAGGGCCATGTTTGTTTTACAGACAGGTTGCGAGAGTGTTGGAAACACAAGCTCCACGGATTCGTTGAATCTAGAGATACTCTAAATCTCGCAATAGGGGGCATTCTAGTTCGGAAAAATTTCATGCTTAAGAAAGGCTTTCGCGAGACGGTGCGCAGAATAAGTGAAGCTGGATTTTTTGGGGACAAAATGTCGTGCAGTGTCGAGCCTGCCATTGGCGAGAGTGGCCTCAAAGCTTACCAGTCAGTCCAGATGAATGAGCTTAGCAGCTTTCTACTTCTTTTTGTTCTGTTCATGGCAGCATCTAGTGCAGTTTTTATGCTTGAGCTCATAATTGGGAAGCTGTAGTTATCACTTCTTGCATGGATTTTTTGTTTGACAGGAATGTTTATATTGAGCCATGAACTAACCTTAAATTTTGTTCAAGGTCACCGAAGAAGTTCCGGTTTTGACAAACAGGGAGCAAATGGACATCTCCTTAATTTTTGTGACCTTGGAAAAGCACCGCAGGACTATGAAGCCATACAGAATGACTGGCAGAATACTAGTAAAGCAGTTTCTTTTGAATGGTTCCTTTGTGAATTTCTATTGTCAGTAAAGAAAGAACGCACTTAACACATTGCTCGCTTATGAGAGATGACATGTAGATTATTTCTTGCACATTTTAACTACACGTCCATTTTTTTCTTTATGGCATAGAGAAAACACACGCAATACACTCGTGCAATGCCCTCCTTATACGTTAACACAATAAACATAATTTCATTGCTGTTTTGAAATATATAAGGGGAAATACACATTGTTCTTGCCGTGAATTGAGGTAATTAAAATTCGGCGGAACTCGTGTCACGATGCCTGTCTATGGTAATGCGTTTAGGTTTGAATCTGTATAGCAACACAAAGTACCGCCGCTATTGAAACGAGTTAAGTATGAGGTGTGTATTGCAGCGGTACTCCTCTCTTCCGCTTCCCTAATAATGCTCGGCATCATCTAGCGCCTCCGGCGCGAAGCTTACGCGTGATTTCCGAAATGCATGGCTTGGCGGTGCGTACGAATGCTGAGAAATGCGTCACGTGACAACCAGGCGCCCCTCTCCCGTTTCTTTCTGCACACACTACGTCATCTGGTGGCAATGGCGAAAAGTACGTACGCGGCCTCCGACACAAGTGTGGCGCTCGGGTGGCGGCGAACGCTGAGAATTGTTCCTTCGCTCCACTGGGCTTACATCCAGTGGCACATATTCCGTGAGCCAAGTGGGCGAGTGGTTCACTGAAGAGTGGCACGTACCCAGTGCATTCATGGCGTTGCTCGCTAAAGCGATCTCGTGGAAGACGATTACTGAAAACGCCTAGCGCGTTTGGGGCGCGCCCTGCTGAAGTATCGGGTTATTGTCCTTGAGTATGGTTTGTGACGGGGGTTCGATTCCTCAAAGCATCGGGGAAATTTAAGGCATAGTTGTCGTCATTGTATAGCTGGACATTCCCATTGCCACATACCTATTTACCGACGATGGCGTTAAATACGCTCATTGCATTAGAGCAGTGACCGAGCAGCATTTACCCAGTGCTCCAAGTCGGCGTCAAAGTGTTTCATTTAGCAGCGGTACCTACCCATTCCCGAATCTAGTGCGACCCATTTGTTGTTAAAGAGGTTCGTTGAAGAACAGCACATATGTACACATTGCCACGTACTCAGTGACCCAAGTTTGTGTGACGGTAGGTTTCCAACCCTGTTCCCTCAGTACATCATCCCGATGCAGTATACGCAGTAGACCACTGACTAACGGTGACCCAGCCTGGCGGGAAAAGCGTTTCAAACAAGCCTATTCCAAGAATATACGTGTCCTCGTCTCTCATCTTTGTCGCACCGCGACAATATATGAATACATAGGCCTCAAAATGTGCTTGTAGTGAATGGTAATGGAGTAAAGGGGCTTGGTGAAATAATATAGACCACGGGTAGCGTACATTGCTGTGAACATCTTAGCCAAGTTTTGTTGCCTTACGCGATGCGTGGAGCTCGCCAGCGGAGCGCGAAGTCACCGTTCTCTCTAACGCTCTTTTTTTAACGGAAGCCATGTTGCTCACTCTTTTCTGGACGCTATATTTTGTAATAAAGCGGATCCCCAAACGCGGCTTCCAATTGTGGCTTCGGTTGTCTACGGAACGTAGATACCGCGGCCGGCGCGGGGTTCCGCCACGAGTCCACTGGCTAAGCGCACTTTGGCTCGCTGGGGAGAACAACGGATGGCTGAAATTTTTTAGCGAATTGTAGGCACCAAAATCATAAATCTTGGCGTCTACATTACCACCCAAAATGAAATTTGAACTGCTACACCACGCTGACATCAAGAAGGCGGAGCATTGTGGCCACGCCCCACTCCACCGTAGGCTTCACAGTGCAAGAGAGAGATAAGATTAATGATGCGAAATGCAGAGAGGTCGGCCTGAGGTAAAGCATTGAAGAAGGAAGGGGATCACAGCGTAAGCTGTGTTTGGTTGACAATAAGTCCGCTTGTGGTGAATGTATTGAAGCACTTTTTGTTGCAAAGTATTTCTGAAATAGCCTCTTTTCACTCCAAATGCCTTTCTCCACTTCGATAAGAAGTGGTTCAGGGCCCCTTTAAAAAGGTGCAGGGTATCATATAATCACTATCTCTAATGAGCCACGAGGGAGTATGCGCTTTTAATGGACGACCTGACTCTTACATCGTTGAAGCCGCACGCAATTTGTAGTGCCGTTGTGGTATTGATGCGGTCCCTGTTGCCTTTTTTTTTTATTGACATGATATGAGGAGATGTTGACGCACAAGTAAGGCGCCGGCTACTCCTTAACTCTTGAATACATCTAACCTGAATACGTTTAAAATAGCCTTCTCATATAAGCAACGTTTGCACAGCAACACGGTGAGGAAAAAAAAGTGGTACATACAATGTAGAAGTTCAATCACTCCACTGCACTGGATAAGAAAGTCTCAAGAATATAAACAATAATGGCACCTTACAATACAGTCTAATCAGCGGGTGGTGCACACATAGTGTACATGCATTTTCACATATAGGCAGCACTAAATATAAACATAAATCACAAATCCACAAATCATAACCACAACACGTACAATCAATCATACATACAACACAATCCTGTTGCCTGTTGCCTTCATGTTTCTGATATAGTTTTTCCACAGATTTGAAGCGGTTTGAAGCTGAAAAAGTCGGAGGACGTCTTGCTAGGCGCAGGACCACAGAGTTGTCAGACAACAGAGGCAATGCGTGCTTTTTCACGTTTCTTAGGCGACACGGGCCTGGACTCAGGCTTGTGATAATCATTTATGCAATGTGTTCTTTCACCTAGTTCCTCTCATTATCTTCCTCCATTGTGACCCTCTTTCTTCCCCTCTTCCCCTTCCCTTACGTAGAGTAGCAGGCCAGATGCTCCGTGTTCCGGCCGACCTCTCTACACTTTCACATCAATAAACTACTTCTTCTTCTTGAAGCAGTTTGAGTAACGTTATAGTTATGATGAAAACCAAGCTTTGTGTCTTTGGGCGACTCAGTAGAGTAGCTCCTGCTCTGGTGTACTCTCTTTTCTGTGAACACTCCCTTTCATGACATATTTTGTCTGTGTGCTTTAATGACGCTCAGTGGTACAATATTACAGATAGTGGGACTTTTTGCGTTTGAAATGGCATATTTGTGTTTACCTTACTTCTCTGTTCATCTGCGCGGAACTCATTCCCCTGTAACACTGTGCACTTCTCAATGGAGACTGTAACTGCTCCGCTAACGTGCAGCTTCCGTGCTGGACAAGTTCGGCGGGGTGTTGTGAGTTGTACTATGTGTCTTGAGAGTGCTGCCCCTTGTACGTGTATTTCGCAATGATCACCATGTGGCCCTGAAGTGGATAAGGACGAATAACGGCGGATCGTGACGGAGGAGTTGTTCTTTACAAGAAGTGGTGTGAACAGTGACATAGTGGTTTGGTTGCATTAAGTGAGTTCCGAGACAGAACATTTGATGTAGCCTGATGATTTCATAACAACAATGGTGTTCCCTTCATAACCCTACGTGACCTCGCAACGATGTGACAATGTAGCGCGCACGCGGGTCACCCCCCTCCCCCAATATGACCACCAACACCACAGCAACCTCGGCATCTGTTACAAAACTGTGGGGGAGCACTGGTCACCCGACCGGTGCCACGCATGATCTTCGGCGCACGGCGAGCTAGCCTGGCGGCATAGCTACGACAAGCAGGCAGAGGGGTTTGGAAATCGTGGCGGCATGATCGTCGATCTGGAGAGAGCTGAAGTATGGGTTCAGCAGGTAAAGCCCCCACGATGCCGGAGCCTTCGGCAGTAGACCGACAGACGGTGCGTGTCCGCAAGGATCTTCGGCAGTAACGGCCCCGCGGCCCCACACTTCTCCAGATCGCAATCTCGACGAGCACGCCTCAGATACGCCAACGTGTTCAAGCTTCCGCTCAGAACTCCCCGGCGAACTATGGTTTCCTAATTTGGCTAATTCCTCCGTTTACATCATAATCGGGTGCCATTTTTTTTTCATATTCTTAGACTGTTGTAGTTGCCGCGTGCATTGTCTCTTGTGTTTTTTTTATGTCATCGAAGAACCTGCTTCTGTATATACATCTCTCGTATATACATCTCTCGCATTACTGACATCAATAAAAAGATTCTGATCCTATCTTTTGTTGTTGGTCGTCAATCACAAAATGCCACGAGGGAGACTTGTGGGAGTTTCGTGTGAGTTCTTTCAGTCGTTTGTTACCCGCACGCCTTCAGCTCAGCCTTGCACATTTATAGTTTGCCTACACAGTTTCTTCAGGCTCCTTCCCTTGATTTTCATTTTGTAAACTCCTACGCCTGTGGTCCGCGGTTGGTCAGGCGTGGGCCTAATTGTCAGTCTGCCGATGAAACATCCGAAAAAAGCCCCTAACAACTTTGGCCATTGATAACAAACTCGTGTAGCGTATACATGACGCTCTGACGACAGTGTCTGCAAAATATTACGGCACTCCACGCCCCCTTTGAAAACAGCTGAAATTTCAAACCAAACGCCACGGGCCTTCCTCTATAGGCACGCCGCCAAGCCTGAGAGTCATAGCAACACGCACAAGTGCGGCTTCATGGCGTGTGTTTCGTCACTAACTAATCATCCAATGAGTAATTGGAAACTGCGCGAAAACCGGTGAGAAGAAAATATAGGAGGTGGGGCTGGACGTGCCCCGGTTAAGGTATAAGATAAGGCACCCAAAGGAAGACCGCGTGCGAATGGAATGTCGAGGCAGAGGGACAAAGTGTCTCCGCAGGCAGCGACACTCACCTCCTATGACATATTAGCAGGACAGTTGATTTCTTCTATGTCCTCCAATAATGCACCGATATGAAAACTTATTTCGTTAAAACGCTCCTGAGGTGGCGTTTTACATCTTCCAGTGTAATTGAAGTGATGCCTGGTGAGGGGCTTTTGAAACCCACGCGTTCTGGGACGGTTTGGCGCCCCATTCCCTCCGTTCTAGAGGGTGCACAGAACCTAACCGCCTAATTTTGATGAACGCTGAGTAAGGGCATTCGTCTGCACAGCACTTGGGTCTGGGAATGGTAACTAGCCAGGATGACCCAACAGCATCATGGCCAGGACAAGAAAACTACTTACCCTACCCTCTACGGCAGTTATAGACAAGAGAGGCTGTCAGCTGAAAAAGTTAAACTTGTCGCAAGACCTGTGGCTGCATTACCAATACTAAGGGGTTGACGTGAGCAACGCGCACAATTGTTTAATAAAGCAACTTGATTTCAATTTTTAGAATGATATACAAGAAAACCGAAAAAAATGTATTCGTCGCTTCGTAAAGATTACATTATCAGAGAAACAAGCACAGGAATTAGCCCATGATAAACTACTTTAATTAACATTTGCGCTAATTTGACGCACAAATCATCCATGGCTACTTTTTACGCTACTCAGAAAGTTTGGATCGCTCGCTGTTCACAATGGGTGATAAGATACCAACCACAACCAAATAACTGTTCAGATACGTCTGTGACGCGAATGCAAATCAAAAGAAAGCAATAGATGAGCTGCGTATAGCACAAGAAGAACTTGCAGTTTTAAAGAAAGAGCATGTCACCTTAAATAAGAAAAAAGTCGAATTAGAACAGGCAGTCTTTGCTACACAGAAATAACTGACTGTGCTTAAACAGTACAGTTGAAACAATAATTTGGAAATCACAGGCATTCCCCAATTGCATGACGAGTCATTGATTGAGGTGGTTCACAAAATTGTTGACAAAGTTGGAGCACAGGTTGCACCAAGCGGTGTTGACGTGGTACATAGCGTGCCCCCCATGGAGAAAGAAAAAAGAACGTAGTTGTCAGATTTGTTTGCAGAGCAACACGGGAGAAAGTGCTCCAAGCAGCAAAAAAGAAACGCTTTTCCGCCAATGAACTCGGGTTTGCTGACAAAACTCCAGTCTACGTCTACGAGCATCTTTGTCTAGAATACAAAGCGTTGCTCGGCATAACTATCACCAGAAAGAAGGAAAAGGGCTGGAAGTTTGTGTGGGCTTCCCAGTCCAAAATACTAGTTCGGAAAACGGAAGATGCTAGCGTAGGTCACATAGCTTCTACTGCAGACCTCTCCAAGATTGTTTAATTTGCTTTATTACATTGACTGCGAGCAACTGCGTGCTCCTGGACACTGTTATGGCCGACACGATTAAACATGACAGTTCCACGGTGCTACGCCTCTTGCACTGCCAACAGCGACCGTAGAGGTACGTTCATCTTGTTTGAAGCAGCGTACGTTGATGTTAACCAGCACCTTGACGTTGCTCAAAACATCTAGCGCGCTGCGGTCTGCGACATCTATAGCGACAATGTTCTTACGGGCGTTGATTCTAACATCTTTGATCTGACCCGGAGCAAGGGCCTCGAGCGCCACAGATGTAGCTTGGTGGTTGAGCCGGTTTATATTGTCGCTAGCAGCCACAGGCACAAATAAAATTATGTGCTCCGATTACTTTCGCATCGGGATCACAGTAGCCTTACTTGCGGAAGGAGAAGTCCTGATGAGTCTTCTCTTTGCTTTGCGCTTTGCTACGGGCACGAAGTCACGGTCATCCGAGGTCTCATCACTGGTCGCTGAGTAGATCACAGTGTCCTCACTGTCAGTGTCACTCGGGTGACTAGACCGCTTTCTCGGCGTGGCCACTGTTGACGTGGAAGGACCCGGCACCTCTCCAGGTGACTGCACATCCATCGCCGTAGTTATGGGAGCGGCGTCTCCCACAAAGTAGCTTGAAATTCGCAGAGACAGAAAAGCAGCGTTCCATACAAAAAACACGGCGACAAGCCGGCGACAGAGGGAATTGCCATATTGCAAGCCCGTCGCCTAGGGAAATCGACCTGCGTAAAGCTAACTTTCAAATGAGACAGTCTACAATCACACGTCAAGGTCGATCACTTTCGACAAGTAGTACGGCCTTTTGTGCCAAAGCAGCTTCAGTGTCGGAAGTGTCAAAGGATAGGGCACGTTTGTGCAGTTTCCACAAAGACAGCCGAGTGCTCCCGACGCTCTGGGTCGCACAGCTCCGACGCCTGTCGTGCAGAAAACCAAAAGTGCGCCAATTGCCAATGATCTCATGACGCATCTTCCAAGAATTGCCCACATCTGAAAAAGGAGATGAAAGTCTTGAGGCAAATGGTCAGGGATGGTTCGTCGCAGAGGGAGTCTGCCGCTAAGGTGCGACGCCGGCGTTCACATCGCCGGAGATCTTCGAGGAAACCCACTGTTATTGCTAAGGATGCACCGCTTCCGCCGACAGTCCACGCACTTCCACAGACAACTAGCAATACTAGCAGTGAGGATCCTACGCAGAAAGTCTCAAATGTGATTGCCTCACGCGAGGAGTGGCCTCCGCTGCCGAGGCTAGACCAACCAGCGGAGAAGCTACATGACGCACGCTCGCCAAATCATGCTTCACCTTCGGACAGCAGCCAAGAAGACGACAAACAAGTTGTCACCATGATAAGGGCCCTTATGAACATGTTCCGTGTTCTCCTGACGTCAATACACACTCCGGCGGCTCGAGGTGCGCTTCAAATACTGGATGTGCTGAATCCGGTACGGTCCAGTCTTGAGAAGCACCATGGCTGCTCCTCTGCACTCGTTCCTTAAACAAGTCAAGGAAGCGTCTATCTTCCAGTGGAATGCCCGTGGCCTTAAATCCCGCATTTCGGACTTTCGTCCCTTTGTTTTTAAGAACAAATTTCCGATAATCGTTATTTGTGAGCCAAACATTGAGAGCGCGATCCGTTTATCAGGATATGAAGCTTTCATGTCTGGCACCTGTAGCAACCGCAGCAAAGTCATCGTTTATGTCAGATGTGATCTGACTTATGCTTTACATCCTGTGGCACCTGATGACGACAATCAGTACGTATGCTTGACCGTAAAATGCAAGAACGTCACACTAACGCTCGTAGGTGCCTACATTTCACCTTCGAGCCGATTTAACAACGCAAGACTAAGTGCAATTTTAAAAGCGACACCTGGACCATGGATTGTTACCGGCGACTTCAATGCGTATCATCCGCTATGGGGAAGCTTAAA
This sequence comes from Dermacentor silvarum, assembly GCF_013339745.2. NCBI lineage: Eukaryota > Metazoa > Arthropoda > Arachnida > Ixodida > Ixodidae > Dermacentor > Dermacentor silvarum. The sequence goes on along the minus strand of NC_051159.1, from coordinate 54,122,505 downwards.
GATGGATTGCCGAGGACGACGTGTGCTAACCTTCGCGTCGAACCATGAACTCTGCTGCCTAAATGATGGAAGTCCCACTTTTCTGCGGGGATTGACTTACAGCAGCTGGCTGGACTTAACTTTTGTTTCAAGATCCCTCAGTAGCAGTGTGAAATGGTTCCCAGACAACGAAACGCATGGTAGTGACCATGTCCCAACATATGTCAAGGTCGAAGGCATCGGCAAGTCACACTATACCACAGTTCATCGCATCGACTGGCCGAAATACACGCTCCTCATGGAGCAGATGTGTCAAAATTCTCAGAACTGTGTACCTGCAAACATCGAGGAGCTAATTAATGACGCTGCTCAAAAGGCCACAAGCGTTTTTAGGCCTATACCGAAATTTTCCGAATTCGAAGCGGAATTGGAACACCTCCGAGCAACTCGCCCTCGCGCTGAACGACGCTACCGGCGCACCAAGTCCATCTACGACTTAAGGGAGTCGAGACGCATACAGAAGAAGATCCTGCGTCGGATCAACTTACTACAGTCTCTAAGGTGGAAGGCTTTCTGTGATTCCCTTGACCCACATAAACCCCTGTCATATATATGGAGGACGGTGCGCGGTCTTCGAACATGGCCGCAACAACGCCACCCCTTTAAATGCCTGGCTCTCTACCAAGGTCGCCGAGAGATCGACGTAGCGGAGGACTTCTGTTTGAAGGTTGCCGGCCAACCGACCTCGTTCACCGTGCATGATCCCTATGACGTTCCTATCTCGAGGGATTCTCGTATGGACAATCTGTTTTCGATCGAGGAGTTGGAAGCGGCATTGGCAGCGTGCAGACGTTCCTCATCGCCTGGGCCTGACGGGGTGACGTACGCAGCTCGTGCCAACCTCGGTCAAACAGCCCGGCATGTTCTTCTCGACGTGTACAATAATTCGTGGCGTGAAGGACTGGTTCCTGCTGCATGGAAGTCCAGCGGCCTTGTGCCTCTGCTCAAAACAGGCAAATCACCTCTAGACGTGGCGTCTTATCGTCCCATTGCTCTGGCCAGTTGTCTAGGAAATGTGATGGAGAGGATGGTACTGACATGTCTAGAGTGGTACCTAGAGCGGTACGAGATATACCCTGACGCTATGGCAGGCTTCCGACGCGGACGTTCTTCTATAGACAACGTCATAGATCTTGTCTCCTCGGTACAGCACGAAAAAAACCCTTAAGAGACTGTCAGCGGCGATGTTCCTGGACGTTAAAGGCGCTTATGACAACATAATGCATCGAGCCATCCTGGACGCTTTGGGCGATGTCGGCCTAGGTGGCCTTGTTTTTCGATGGATACGCAGCTATTTGAAGGACAGGTCATTCTTCGTGCAAACAGAGGATGGTGTGACATCGCAGCACAACACTTACCGTGGTGTACGCAAGGTGGAGTCTTGAGCCCCACTCTATTTAATCTAGTGCTCATCGAACTGGTTCATTCCCTTCCACAATCCGTCCATGTGTCGATCTATGCGGACGATATATGCATTTGGTCATCAGGAGTTACGCGTCCCCAGGTGCGCGCCAGACTCTAAAAAGCGGCCACAGTAACATCAGGTCATCTTCGAGCACGAGGTCTGGAGGTGTCATCAGACAAGTGCTCTATGGTCGCTTTCACGCGCAAAACAATGAGACCGTATGTCGTCAAAATTAATGGACAGTCAATCATCCACGAGAAGACGCACCGTTTTCTAGGAGTGATAATCGCTCGAGACCTCTCCTGGAGTCCTCATATCTCCTACCTAAAAAAGAAGCTGGCCATGGTAACCCACGTTCTCAGATTTCTCGCGGGAAAGTCATGGGGTCCATCTGTGAGGGCGATGCTACAACTACAACGCATTCTTCCTGGGTCTCCTACGCTATAGCTTACCTGTACTGAGTGGGACCGGTATGACCAACCTCCGTGCCCTCCAGTCTGTGCAAGCTCAAGCTCTGCGAATATGTCTTGGCCTTTCCAGGTGTGCATCCACGGCAGCAACAATAGCCATCGCGCATGACCACCCCATCAATACATACATTCAAGTCGACGCTTTAAGGATGCACATCAGGCACTTCGCCCGAATTCCATCGCATCATCTCGCCTCCCTTCCTGCTGCTCGACCTCGTTCAGCGTTTAGCAGGATTATTGCCGCCAACTATGGAACTTTACCGTTGAACTTCACGCCTGCAGCACGACCATCTTTACCACTGTGGTGGCTGCATCCAATCCAAGCCCTTCTTGTAATTCCCGGTATCAAAAAGAAAACGGAGATGTCATCATTCGCCCTCAAACAAACCGTGCTTTCATTCATGCATGAAAAGCACAGAGAACACACCCACGTTTACACGGACGGTTCTGTCTCCTCCAAAAGTTCAGCTGGAGCAGTGGTAATTCCCGTGAAATCTGCCACCATCCAATTCAAGACATCTGACATTACATCATCGACGGCTGCAGAACTCGCAGCTATCCGTGCTGCTCTGGAATTTATTGGTCCCAAATCATCACAGTCATGGTCCATCTTTTGCGACTCGAAGGCAGCTCTCCAGTGCCTGCTGTCCCCTTTCAACCACGGACCTAACGCACAATTAGTCGCAGACATCCGACTACTTCACCATCACGCAACCGACAAGGGGCACAACATCATCTACATGTGGATACCGGGTCACTGCGGAATTTCGGGAAATCACAGTGCGGATGACGCTGCCCGATCGGCCCACGATGGTGCCCCTATCGTATCGCTACCACTGTCGAGAACAGATGCCGCCACAAAACTTCGTTCCCTCCCACGCGAGCTTACGCAGACTCTGTGGAATACCAGTGATTTCAGCAACGCACGCCTCCACAAATTGGATCCACGTCTGCAACTCCGTCTTCCACCAGGGTTACCACGAGCGGAAGCAACACTTCTGTGCCGCCTTTGGCTCGGCGTGGCATTCACGAACGCCTATTGCTTCCGCATTGGAATGGTTGACAGCCCTGCTTGCGACAACTGTGGCTCCGAGGAGACAATCAAGCACCTCCTCTGTGACTGTCCCCGCTACAATGTGGCTTAGTTTGTCCCCCTCAGAAAAAAGGAATAAAAAAATGGGGGAAAGCTCGCACCACCGAAAGCTATAACGGGCATTAAACCAATCAGAAAGTAAAGTAGGACGGGTCATCAAGGCTGACAACCCAAAGACAAATTCCGAGAAAAAACCAATCTGAAAGAAAAAAAGACTTTCGGAGACAAAAGCAGCGAGCTGAAGCGGAAGCAGCGAAAAACAGTAAGGCTGGTAGTGCCAGTAGAACAACCAAAAAACCAGGTAATACGCTCCGGAGGAAAATTAGGGAAAATATGTGGTGGTCTTCGGCAGTGATCCACAACGATCTGCATGTTTATTTCAGAAGATAAATATAAAACAACAATAAAGTCTTGAGCAGCTGGCAGGTGTAGGTGGTAGGGCCGACTCGTGGGACCAGGATGGAATCACCACTCGAACGCAGGAAGACCGTGTCCATCCGGGACCTGCGCATGGCTAAGTGCTACGAGAAACTGGGAAAGGGATAGAGGAAGGGGGATGGGAAAGCAAGGAAATAGATGGACAAGGCAAGCGATATGAGGATGATGCATGCAGTTAAAGCCAGATGACACGGGGCGAACCCCACCATGGTTGGCGTAAACTGTGCAACTGGCATGAAACCGAGCATGCGAAAGTAACATGAGGGATATGTAAGCGGATATGAGGAGAAAAGGGGAGGAAAGAAAAGGGCAGGTAAAAGAGGAGTAAAAGTTAAGAAGCATCAGGGAGAGCAGACAGACGGGGAACAGCCGGCACGAGTGAAGTAATGGCATGAGGCAGTCGTAGGAGTAAAGCCCGCGATCGCTTACTGTGAAGCAACCGCGGGAAAACGTCAGGCGTGATAATGTCACGGATATTACACTCTGTCCGCAACTGAGCGGCAATGTCCGCAGTGAGCGGGCAAACAGTAAAGTAGTGGAGCACGCCGTCACACTCCTCCCCACACATGCACAGACTCGAGGAACTCAGATGAAACCGATGCAGATAATGAGGAAAATGCCCATGTTCCGTCATGAGTCGTGCGAGATGGCGGTTCGGGGGGAACCAAGGAGGGACGGCGTGCACACTACGCACCCAGCGATAGAGGGACGTGTCGACCCCCTCTCGAGTCCAATAGGCATGCCATTGGCTTTTGGCAATAGTGGAAAAACGGTGGCGGATTGTTCGAAAGGAAGCGGCACAAGGCCGAACCATCCCTTTCGAACGAGCAGACGACGCAGCCATGTCTGCAAGCTCATTACCCGCCACTCCCCGGTGCCCGGGGACATGAAACAGAAGGATACGGCGACCGCCGGCGTGCAAGGCATGCAGTGTACGCTTCATGTGTCGCACGCGCGCGCCCGTAGCATGGAGACCGGAGAGCGAGGCGAGGAGGGACAAGCAGTCGGTATACAAGTACACCGGAGCCATGCCACGCACAGACGTCGCGTACGCGAGCGCCTCCGACATAGCACACACCTCAGCGGCATACGCACTAGAGGCCTCGAACAAGCAGAACTTCCGAACCGCAGCCAGGCGACCGGTCGGTTGAAATGCAACAAAAGCGGCGCCGGCCGCACTGTTGCAGAAGGAGCCATCCGTAAAAATATGATGCGCCCGCGCACGAGCCAGCTGCGCCGCCCGAGGAGGTGTTAACCGCATGAATGGAAAGCGGTACCTCTCACGCGGGTGGTCGGTCCATTGAGGACAGGGATATTCGACCTGGGCCGGGTAGATGGTTGTGGGGCCGTAATGAGTAACTTGCCGCAGAGGGAAAATGGAGAATTCCGCAGCGAGGCGGTCTAACTCCACGGTGAGAGGGGGACAGTTAGCCAGGATGTGAAGGGCCGACGTACGGGTGGTGCGATAGGCACCAGTGATCGCGATCAGGATCGATCGTTACACGGAATTCACCCGAGCAACGAGGTGAACCGACGGAAAAGGGGGCCACCAGACGGGCGACGCATATGCAACTGCAGGCAACAGAACCTGTCTATACAACAGCCGAATAGTAGCGGGAGCAAGGGAGTAGTGCAGACGGAAGAAATTTAGCAATCGGGATACCAATAGCTCGGCTTTAGTTTTAATGTACTCAACATGGGCAAAGAAGTTAAGCCGATCGTCAAAGACCACGCCGAGCAGTTTAATGTGATCCTTGTGTTGAAGAAAGACACCGTCCAAACGAATAGACGGACGTCGTTTTGACGTTCCAATGTGCCCATTGTTGAAGAAAACAAAAAATGATTTTTGAGAACTAATTTTAACCTTGTTCTGTGCGGCCCAATTACAGATCAAGGTGAGAACAGTTTCTGCTAATGCCTGCAGCTGCAGACGCGAAGTGCCAGATAGTAAAATAATTGTGTCGTCGGCGTACGCCTGAACATGAACGCCAGCAGGGAAGTCAAGGTCCAGGAGGGAGTGCATGATGATGTTCCACAGTAGAGGACTAATAGGCGAACCCTGCGGGCTGCCTATGGAAGGGCATGCCGACACCTCGCCTGCACTGGACCGATAAACCACCCTCCAGCCCGACAGAAAGGACCGAAGCAAATGGTAAAGGTTGGCGGGGAAGTGGTGCTTACGCAAAAAGAACACAGCGGCATGCCAAACGCTGTCGAAAGCACCGGTGAAGTCCAGTGAAATCAACAACGCCGGGGTTTTCGCAGTTTTAAGCGAAAACAGGCGTTGCCGCAAGGCATACAGGGCTAGAGGGGCGCTCCGCGCATGAGTAAAGCCAAATTGGCGGGGATGAATGAGATTCCGGGAGCAGAGAAAGTAGTAGAGCCGGGAATTGAGTAGACGTTCAAGGATTTTGCCAAATAGGGAGTTCATTACAATGGGGCGGTAGGCCGAAGGTTGGTCAAGGGGACGGCCAGGTTTGGTAATGAAGATAATTCTGCCCGCCTTCCAACAGGAGGGGAAATGACCCAAAGTGAGGGCAGCATTAAAGATACGAAGAAAAAATTGGGGTTTAAGGCGGAACAGGTTCCTAATGAATGTGGCGGTAAGCCCGTTCAGCCCCGGCGCCGCGCGAGGGCTGCCCAAAAAAACAGCGTGCTCCACCTCCGTGAGCGTGAAGTAAAAGTCGTCAGCAGTGCGAGGATATGGAGCGTCGACGACACATCGCACTCGACGATGAAATTCGGTGTCCTCAGCAGGATCATCGGCACCAACATGCACTCGTAAGAGCAATGCGGCAGAGCTGAGAACCGAAGAGGTCAGATTTCCATCCGTTTGAAAAAGTGGGGGCAGATGCGTCGGTGGCGACAGCTTGGCAAACGCCAGCTTAAAAGGGTCACCGAAACGATTGCGAGTCGTAAGCTCCTGGCACAGGGACCTGTCAAACGTGTCTTTGGCGTGCCGGATATTTCGTTTATAACAGGCAAAGGTGCGAGCATACTGTGCCCTGAACAAAGCGCGCAGGTCAGGATCACGCGTCCGTTGGAGCCGTCGGCGCATAGCGCGCACCCTCGACCGCTCAGCGGCCAGTTGTGGCGTCCACCAGGCGTTGCCTGAAGTAGCATGCGGCTTGACCGCTCGCGACTGCGCTTGAAAAACTGGACAATAGCCCCCTCACAGAGGAAAAAGTTTTAGGAGACTGGTCTAGACGGGCTTCGACACTCAAGGCCTTAAGGGCTCTGCTGAAGTTCTTGAGGGCTTGTGAATTGTGCGACCGGCTTTGAACGTTGTAGCGCGTAGGGTCGCGTTATTGCGCGAATTTTCTTTCAATTTTTTTTTCTTCTATCACCTTTTATTCCCTTTGCCCCTTTCCCCGGTACAGGGTAGCAAGCCGGTATTTACACTGACTAACCTCCTTGTCTTTCTTTCCCTTCTTTCTCTCTCTCTCTCTTGCACTGCGACGTAAGAAGCTTAAACCAAAATCATGACGCAATGATAGCGCTTATTAGTCGACAAAGCATGAAATATGATGTTATAGCACTATCCGAGACATGGCTAAAAGATGGTGAATTCAAAAACATTTGTGGCTACCAATTTGTATCCCTTCCAAGGAAGTCAGGCTCCCGTGGCGGGGGCGAGGCGCTGCATATATCATCCCGTCTCCCCTTTAAAAAACTTGAAAAATTTACGGACGCAAATTTAGGAGAACTAGAGATGTTGTTCGTAGAGATGCAAAATAACGTCATAATGGGTGTCGCTTATAGGCCACCAGATGGGAAAATGCAGCCGTTTTTAGGAAAATTTAGAACACACTCTACAACATTTTACAAATGAAGAAAAACAAGTCATTTTATGTGGTGATTTTTATATAGACACAGGCAAACAGTCAAGCGCAGAGTTATGGCTTCAGAAATCACATTTTAGCACCGACAAGAGTTACACCAACGTCATCTACAACAATTGACCACATTTTGTCAAACATTGATAATGAATGCATTACTGCCGGTGTAATAACAGAAAACGGTTCAGACCATTTTCCAATTTTTATTTGTTTCTTGCGCTCATCTAAAGGCAGAAAAACAAACCACCTCTCACCCTCTGAGGATAGATTACGTAAAGAGTAGGAGAGCAAATCAAGAAACAGAATTTTTAGGTCCCAGTGGCACAGATATGTGCGTTAACGCAGCCTAAGCAAAGTTTGCATCATTACTTCAAGCAAGATGCGTAAATGTAGAGCACAAATCTCGCAGAGCAGCATGCCTGTCCGCACCAATTTGTCCTTGGATGAACGAGGTAATACTCAAAGTGATTAGATTACGAGAACACTGGCTGACCAAAATGAATCAAAAAGAAAGATAATGACTATTATAAGGAACTGTACAGAAGCACAAGCAATTTATCGTTATCGATGATAAGAAAACGAAAAAAAATAATATTACAGTAACCTTATCGTGAAAGCTAATGGTAATACAAAGGAAATTTGGCGTATAATAAAGGCAGTCACCCAACCGGAACCGCAACAATTTCTTTTACCTGATTTAAATGTTATAGGTTGTAATGAAACGGAACTTGCAGAACTATTCAATGATTAATTCGTAACCATAGGAAAACAGTTGGCAACCTTTACAAACGAAGAATGTGACTCACCATTCCCTACTATTCACAATATAACTTTCGTTTTTCGAGAAATTACAGAAGCTGAAATCATTGCAGCAGCACGTCAGATGTCATCCGACAAGGCCATGGGCATGATGGAATACCAGTTAAGATACCGAAGGACAACATTGAAACCTTATGCAAACCTCTTGCAGTAATTTTCAACCAGTCATTCGTGTCAGGTGTGTACCCCGAACAGCTTAAGATAGGGAGGGTGACCCCAATACACAACGGAGAATGTCCCGACAGCATAGCGAATTACCGTCCCATAAGAATATTATCATGCGTGAACACTCTTTTTGAGAAACTGGTAGCCAAAAGAATGATTGACTTCATTACAAAATACAGTATCCTAACTCCGAATCAACATGGCTTTAGAAAGGAATACTGCACGGCTACTGCAGTAAATTTTGTGGTAGAAACAGTAAACCGTGCTTTTGATTCAGCGAACCACAATATTTTGTTGTACAAGCTTGAACACTATGAATTTAGAGGGATAGCTCCAAATTTTTTCGCAGCTATTTGACTCAGCAGACTCAGTTCGTACAAATACGTGGCAAGAAATCAGACCATAACCTAGTTGAAACGGGAGTACCCCAAGGTTCAGTAGTTGGACTGATCTTGTTTTCCCTCTTTATAAATGATTATCCTGTCTCTTTGACCCACGCGCAAGTAGCTCTGTACGCAGATGTCACTGCCCTACTTATAGCACACTGCTCTCTTCCGGAAGCAGAATTACTCGCTAATAATGAACTAGACATAACTTCTCAATGGTTTAAACGAAACAAATTACTGCTAAACACAAAGAAAACTAAGTATGTTGTTTTCGCCTCTAACTGAAAAGTGGTACCTGAAACATGTGGGCTGTACATTGGAGGAAATGCTATTGAGAAGCCAAACGCACATACCTACCTATGTGTGACTCTCGGCTCATCATTCCATTGGGCAACTCATATTATTCATCTTTGCAAAAAACTAAGCGTTGGATGATTCGCGTTATTCAAGGCTCGAAAATAGTTCAATTTACAGACAGTCCGTATACTATATGTTAACGTATTTCACTCTCACCTAACATACTGCATAGAGTCATGGGGCTACACGTACGTTTCGTATTGTTCCGTGGATAGCATCCTACAAAAAAGAGCTGTACGAACCATCGCATCAGAACCCATGGACGCACCTTCCACTGAGCTTTTCAGAATCCTCATCATAATACCATTTAATGTCGTAAGGCAATATAAAAGTGCTTCATTAGTACACAAAATAATTTACAAGAACTTACCCTATCATTCATCAATTTTAGTGAAACCAAGGTGTAACACTCGACAGGCGGAACAAAAAAATCTTAATCTGCCGGTAGTTCACAATGTATGCGGCCGTCGAACAATATCCTATGTTGGCGCAAAAATTTCGAACAATATGCCAAGCTTGACAAAATGTCTGCCAAATATTGCGCCGTCGCTCAAGAGGCTCTTTCTTTCCGGGAGCAACCAGTCACCATATTAATATTCTACTCGCAAACTGCTGCGGATATTGTATACATACCGCATTGATGCTGTAATTTTCATATTAACATTGTACTCGCTAATTTATTCTGTACTTACACAACCTTTTTGCAATGGATCCTAACTAGCCATATCGGCTATGGATCCAGATGCTGTCACAATCATTTTATATATCTTTTTTATGCAATAATACATTATTCTTCTTCTTCTTCTCATGGTGGAGCATGGTAGACTCGGCAACGTACATACCACCAGGACTGAAAACGAGGAACCACATTACAGGGTCCCATGTGTAGCTAAATGATTGTGTGTGTTAATTGGTAGTTGAGTTCTTAGTGTATCATTACAACGGAGCCCATCATCAATAACGTAATTTAATTCATTTATATGCTGCATTTTATTTCTACTTATTTCCGCCCCACAGATTTTTATCTTATGACACAACATTAGTCAAAATTACACAACTTTTTATTTTATAAGACGTTGAAGAACGTCACGTCGTCCCGCACCAACCAGCTTCGTCCAACTTCCAACCTTCGTCTTTATTCTATCTTCTAACCATCCCTACCATGGCTAATGTACCGTTTGTAGTATTAGTTAGGGACCTTGAGGATAACGACACGACCAGTTTTGCATCAACATTTGGCATGGTTCCCTTGCAGGCTTGCATGGAGTGATGGCACTCTCCAACACATTGTCCTCAGATATCACCAGGTTATAGTCACATCCAAAGATGGTGCGACAAGTCTCATCATCACGCCTATCTGACATTTCAAACTTATGTAGATGCCCTTCGACTCCGGAGCGAAGGCAGCCCTTACACACCTCATCAACCAATTACTGCACTCTGGGGAGTTCAATCCTGTCACAAACCAGCGAGACGATTCTTCTTCTTTATTGCTTCTTTCATATAGGTCAATGAAAAACAAGAATGAATGACGAGATCGATTTACATGAACAGGTACACGTGTTCCTACAAACTTCTTCACTTTATTACCTTATATGCCCCTCGATAGTGGTATCGCATAAGAGGTGGGTGTACAGAGAGAGAGAGAGAGAGAGAGAATAAACATCTTTAATGTGTAAATGCAGCTTTGGAGAGGCGTCCTCATTCCAGAATGCCTTGAGCTCGGGCCGCGTCCTGGGCCCTCGCAATCAGCCGTTGCTGATCTTCGAGGTCGGAGCTGGCCAAGGCTCTCTCCCAAACCTCGTTGGTGCGGTAATAGTTCGGAGGATTGAGTGGTGCCTCTCTGCAGCCCCCTACTATGTGCCTGAGGGACCCGGGCTCTGCGCAGAAGCGGCATTGCGGAGAGAATTGTGTAGAGGCTATGAGGTAGTTTCTGGTTGGGTGGGGGAATGTGTTAACCTGTAGAGCTCGGAGGAATCGCTCCTGCTCTCTAGGTAGTGACTTGTGTGGGGGTGCATATGTTCTGCGGGTTAGCTTGTAGTGTTGTGTAATGTACTGGTATGAGACTAGAGGGTGCATGCGCTCGGGTTCGGATTCCTCGGCGTCGGCTCGGTGGGTCAAATCTCGAGCCACGTGGTTGGCGACCTCGTTGCCAGGAATGCCTTGATGAGCTGGCGCCCAGATGGCTGATCTGGTTGGCGGCTTTTGATTTATTATCTTGAGCGTAGTGGCATGAATTCTGCCGCTAGCGAAGTTGCGGCACGCCTGTTGGGAGTCGGTAACAATGACTTCAACCTGTGTTTGGGAGAGCGCGAGGGCTATGGCCGCTTCCTCGGCTTGGAGGGGATTGTATCGGGTGAGCGAAATGCTGCTCCGATGTTCTTTGTTGACGATTACGGTGGCTGTTGTGGCTGCGCGTCTGGGGTAAGACCCCGCATCCGTGTAGGCTGTAGAGGGCCAAGTCCCGTATTGCTTGTGTGTGGCCCGAGCCCGGGCCTCTCTTCGCTGTGCGTGGTGCACTGGGTGCATGTTGCGAGGTAGAGGAGGTACGGTGATGTTGCTCCGGATGGCATGGGGTAAGCTAACAGCCTGAGGCGGCGGATGGCTGAGAGGAGCAGATAGCCCCAGGCGTATGAGGATGGACCTCCCCGCTTCCGTAACCGCCAACTTTGTTCGCTGGCTGGATAAATGTGCCTCGATCAGCTCCTCGACCGTGTTGTGCACGCCTAGTCGTAGTAGGCGTTCTGTGGACGTACTGATCAGCAGGCCCATCGCCTGCTTATATGCCTTTCTGATCATTGTGTTGATTTTTGTGAATTCCGTTGCGTTCAGTAGTGCGTATGGAATAGCGTAAGTTATTCGAGACACAACGAAGGCTTGGACAATGCGAAGCGTGTCCGCCTCCCCCATGCCTTTTGTCTTGGTTGTTATTCGCCGGATCATGTGGGTAACTTGGGCAGTTGTATTCTTAAGCTTGTTAATTAATATTGTGTTGGTGCGATCCGACTGGAAAACCATTCCCAATATCTTTACGCTCTGAGACGGAACGATGGTGTGTCCCTCCAGTTGTATGATGATAGTGGGCGAGTCAGATGCATGCTTCTTTCGCGGTGAGACCAGGAGTAGCTCTGACTTTTGGGGGGCGCAGCTGAGGCCGCATCATCTGAGGGTGTACATCAGTACATAATTTGCATAATGCATAATTGGACACGCGAACAACAACATAAAGAAAAGGTAAAAAGTACATGAGCTAAATACGCTAAATTACATATACGCGCATATTACAAATTAAAATTCGAGGACACCTCGCATTGCGATCCCGATGTGAGTTGTGGAACACGTATTCTGGATACCTCTTCGGTACACGGTATAGCGTCTCCTTCCAAGGTACGAACCGCTGATGAAGAAGCGAATCGTAGAGCTACGTGCGCGGCTACAACCAGGCATCATCGGGCTCAGCAAACTACCATGCAGTGAGCGTTACAAGCCGCAGCTTGGCAGTTCAGATCTTTCTCGTGAAAACGAGGCGAAGAGACTGTCGCGAAGACCCTGGTGGGCGTGGTACCGAAATTGGAGCTACTCTTGAGGCGCTCCTCCAGCTTACGCTGTGACTGTTCTGCGTGTGCCGTGCAGGCCTGTGACTTTTTTGTTCATCTAGCTGCTGCTGCCTAAAGTTTGCCGACTCTCAAATAAAGTATTCCATAGAACTGCTCCACCGGCAAAGGATTGTTCCAAGCTTGTGGGAAAGCGTCACTTAGTTCACAAGGATGACTCGCACTTTGACTCTGTCTTCTTTATCGTATGCCAATTCAAAGCAAAAGTAACTGTATGACATAACTATCTATTTATACGGTCACAAGACATTCCTTATGTTTGACGTTTAAATTGTAGATAACGCATACATGTTGTCTGTAAACCCAGTGGGAGATATACTCGGGCACCTCTTTTCGTTACTGATTTTGGAACTTTGTTAAATCAATGAGTTACTGGAGTGTCAAATGGTGAAATTTCCCTGGATTACGTTATTTTGAAAGTGGTATCCCGCTAAAGTGGAACATAGAATTCCATGAAATCTTCCTTTTCCGTGAATGCAAAGAGCGTCTACGCGAAGCCATTTACGCTAGGCACTCGATGGATTCCAACAGAGAACATGAAAAAAAAGTTGAACGTAAGGGAGCTGGTGGAAAACAAAACAGAACAGATTCGCAAGGCACATAACCCCAAAATTTCGCAGACATTCAACGGCCTCACGCCTTTTTTTATCTCACGTATGAAATAGGATCGCATGCACTTTTTAATATTATCGCGCCGCTTTCTGATCACGTGAGCGGCGTCCGTCCGGTGTGTAGCAACACGGGACATTCGATCTTGAAGCGGACATCACAGCAGAATACATTCGAATTGGAAATCGCCCCGCGTGTATACGATCGCTTATTCCGCCGCCCCCTCGTGGACAACGCAGCTCACACGCCATGTAGTCGATGCAAGTCGTTGGACGGCGCGGGACGAATGAAAGATGATTAATTGCTGTGCAGTTGTGTTGATTACACGTCGCCTTATTTTCTACCAAAATAGCAGAACGCGAGCGTTTAATGATGATGCTGCTGAAAGCGAGCATACAGGCGCATAGTGGTCACGGAAGACGCGCACAGGCGCTGTACGCAGGTTCGCGTTTTTGTTGATCGCGTTGCAATGAACGAACCAGGGCAATTCGAAACATTCACTAACCTTTGACGTGACGGATTCGGAGGTGATCATGGTGATCGTCGGGGCAAAAAGAAACACAGTAAAAGAGGGCAATAAGCAGGATTGCTCCAAAATTGATCACAGCGAGGCAGACACGGAACGTACAAAATGCAGGAAACTCTCCTCCAAACCTCACGCATGATATATTTCTCGAGGAATTGGCGAAAGAGGCAACAGCACAAACGCGCATTCATACGAATACATGCATATGAACACATGCTTACATCGCAATAAAGTGTATTATTTATTAACAACTCTTGTAATATAATGGTATTGCCTAACAAATGCTGCGGTTGCGGGTGTATCAAATTTTTCTGTTTTGCTCCTTTGACGAACTATTTTCTTTGTCGCAGTACGGCAGTGCACCGGCCGGCGACGTACTGAAGGAACGGGAAATGCTGAAAAATTCATACGTCGCACACGATGCACCCTTTGTGTGCTCATGGTTCTCATAATTTGCATTTTAAACAAATGAGGTAATACGTGCACTAACCAGCAAGAACTGAATTATTGACAGGAAAATTACAGAATTGTCACTGTTTGTGTATGTTGGTTCGACATAATGACAAATTGTTGACTGTCTGGCGGCGAATTTTTTAAACATTTCTGCATGTGTTTCTGCACTGCGATGTTTACGGAAAAGTACAGTTGCGCAGATTGTGCTTGGTGGCGAAGCTTTTTCCCAGGGCATTGGCCACATTTCTGTGTTACAGAAAGACGTGGGGCTCCATGTAAAACATGGAGCCCCATGTCGCAGATATCGGCTATACTTTTTCTGTCATTGTATTTTGGGCTTTGGCCTAACAACTAAACCAGACACACTCTTTCAAAGACACATCGACTGCTTTCTCCGCCGTCTTGTCCTTATTTAACAGCGAGGCCATGCCCTCTTCTATCGCACAGCTTGGGCACTGGCCAATTACAATGGATGCCATAGGGAAAGCAGGATGTGTCTAGTCATCGGTCATTGGTTACTGCAGGTAAGGGCATTTGTCTCCTTCAGCTGCATATCAGCAGGGACCAATGACCTACGATTGGAAAACTTCTATATATATATATATATATATATATATATATATATATATATATATATTGCTCCGAGGTCGAAACATGCACAAAATTGCGTGTATGCAAGGCGAAAGCTGAAGGCACCAGCTGACATTAGCACATTGTTGTTCTTGTTGTTGCCTCAAAACCATGCGATGGAAACACCTGCAGCGGCAACACTTCTTCGTCATCGTCTCTTTTCTGCTTGTCCCGTTCTTCTGCATAGCGACAATACGCTGTTGGGGTTGGAGCGCCATCCGGCGCAAGCTATCATGACTCGGAAAAGGCACGCAGGTAGGTCTTTAAACGGGAGACATGCACAACATCGGTTCTTGGCTGTACAGACGACGTCCGGGCTCTTCGCGAGCAATCTCATACGTTACATCCGAAAGCTGTCGCAGGATTCGATAGGGACCTGAATATCGCGACAGAAGTAATTCCGATAGGCCCACGCGACGAGATGGTGAACACAGCAACACGAGCGAACCATGTAAAGACTGCACGTCCCTAAGCTGCGTATCGTTATGGGACTTCTGGTAAGCCTGGGAATTATTGAGGTGAGAGCGGGCAATCTGACGGGCCTGCGCTGCCACAGAAATTGCATCTCTTGCGTAAGTGGTGTGCGACTGTGTGACTTGTGGAAGTATAGTGTCTAGGGGGAAAACATGATCACAGCAAAACTGTAGATAAAACGGTGAATAACCAGCAGTGTTATGGCGGGACGAATTTTACGTGAAGATGACGTATGGCAGAGCGACGTCCGAGTCCTGATGGTCGGTAGAAACGTACATAGCTAGAGCATGTCGGTTAGCGTTCTGTTCAGTTAGTCTGTGATACCGTTAGTCTGCGGATGGTAACCTGTGGCTGCTAGATTCTGAGTAGAGCATAGGCGGACGATATCATCACTGGCCTTTGCAAGAAGTAACGTTCGCGATCCGTGAGGAGCAGACGTGGAGTACCATGGTGTAGATTTACGTTATGGACGAGGAATTCCGCAACGTTAGTGGCACAACTCGTAGGCAGCGCTCCCATAATGGCGAAGCGCGTGGCCTAATCTGTTGTAACCGCAACCCGTTTGTTGCTCTTAGTTGGCAAAGGGAAAGGGCCGAGTAGGTCGAGTCCCGCGCGAAAGAAAGCCTCAGTGGAAATATCGATGGGTTCTAAAAGCCCATCTGGAGCCATAGGAGATGGCTTCCGGCGTTGGAACAGGTCACAAACAGTAACATACCGGTGCACAGCGCGGTAGAGGTCGGGCGAGAGGAAACGGCGCCAGACGCGGTCAAAGGTTCGAGTGACACGGAGATGCCCAGCGGTGGGCGCGTCATACAGTTTTTGAAGCACAGTGCATTGAAGGTGCCTCAGTACGGCCAGCAGTTGGTGAGCACCATCAGGAGGCATGTTGCGTTTGTACAGGACTGCGTCGGAAATGCAGAAGAGACGAAAGAAAAAAAGCCGGCAGATCCCACGCCCTGTGGGAAGGGCTGTTATGCGAAGCAGGGTGCAGGGAGCCTACCAAGTTAACGAAAGGACCATTTGAGCACGAAGACGTAGGCGGCTTTTTCATGACCTACATGACACGCATGTCTTGACATTCACGTCATGAGTCCTCAGGAGTTCCTTAACAACGCGAAAGGCTTAGCCATGCTCACGACTATGACTTCAACCATTGACCTTTAGCCTTTTCCTTCACTTAGTACCACATCTGAACCCATTTCATTGGTTTTTGAGTGTTATTATTTTATTTTCGCTGAGTCAGTGTCATTTTTGCTGAGTCATGGCCATGACTATGGCTTCTACCACCATCCTTTAATGTTTCCTTCACTTAGTACCCAAGTCCGAACCCATTTCAGTGGTTTTTGAGTGTCAGTCTTTTTCGCTGAGTCGTCGTCATTATTGCTGAGTCATGCTCGTGCCTATAACTTCTACAACCATTCTTAAGTGTTTCCTTCACTTAGTACCTACGTCCTAACCCCTTTTTGGTGGTTTCTGAGCGTTAATCCTTTTTGACTGAGTAATTGTGATTTTTGCTGTGTCATGCACATGACTATGACTTCTACCATTATCCTTTTGTGTTTCCTTCACTTAGTACCCTCGTCAGAACCCATTTCAATGGTCCTTGTGTGTTAATCTTTTTTCGCTGAGTCATTCTCATTTTTGGTGAGTCATGCTCATGTTTATTCTACAACCATCCTTCAGTGTTTCCTTCACTTAGTACCCACGTCAGAAACCATTTCACTGGTTTCTGAGTGTTAATTTTTTTTCGCTGGCTCATTGTCATTTTAGGCGGCTGTTTTATGACCTACATTCATGAGCTACAGTTTTAAGCCATGACATTCATGTCATGACCTATCATTTATATTCGTCATACACTCCTATCATACTATGCCAATTTTGGTACCTACCAAGTTAACGAAACGACCATGAGAGCACCAAGACGTAGGCAGCTGTTTCATGATCTACATGACACACATGTCAAGATATTCATGTCATAACCTATCATTTATGTTCGTCATACATTCTTATAATTTTGATAGAAACCAAGTAAGCGATACGACCATGGGAGCACCGAGACGTAGGCGGCTAGGTAGACAGATAGATACTGTCAAAGTGGCCAATATTCGCCAAGAAATGCTTCGCATTTAATATCCCATTATTTAGCATTAGCGTTGCGTCTCAACGATTGTTTTCGCTTACACGCTCATATCAGGAAATCCAGTGTTCAACGTCCGTACCATCGATGCCATTGAAGGTCCCTGGTTCTCGCAACGGGGACAACGCGATGTACGTCAGAGCCTGCGGCACTTGTGGTGGGCGGTCGGGCATTGTGGCGCCTAGGCCGTCGGTCATCGTGTAAGGCTCACACGGCGACCGCTGCGGAGCTCCGTGTTGGTACTGCCTACTTTCCACCAAAATGTTGGGAGGCGGAAACAACGACAAATGTCCTTTATGCAAGGGAATTTCTGAATTTCTGATGGCGGCGGAAGTTGATGATGATGATGATGATGATGCCTCAATCAATGGCAGAACCGACTGTGGGACATAGGCCATGAACCGGGTGGTCTTATGATCATAATTTAAAATAAATTAGTTTAGAAATAAATAAGTAATAAAAATTTAAGGAAAATAAATGAATAATTCAGTTGATCATAAAAGAATAACAATTCTTCGTCATCGTCTGTTGTCTGCTAGTCCTGTTCTGCATCGCGACGAGCAGGAACGCCAATGCATTTCTCCGCAAAGCTCAGGAATTATTATCGCAAACTGGTGTCCTCCTGAGAATTGGTTTCAACTGAATCTGCCTTGCAAACTCCCTGGTAAGAATTTGTAAATTGCAATATGGGCCATAAGTTAATTACTCAAGAACCCAATAAGTGAATTTTAATAAATTACTCTATTATGCATTTCAATTTTTGTGCAACTATCGTCCGCGTCTTCAAATAGACCAGCTCATGAACTAGAAGTGTGCTTCTGCATCAGGCAACCTTTAGAAGTTTAGAAGAAACACTCTGTTTAGGTTAGGGTGTTTTTTCGTGCCGAACACTCACTTCCACGTGTCTAACCTTTGGGGATTGAGGAATGCGCCGGAGCCATTGCGCGGCTTCACCTGTTCTGCCATCCTTGCGCCTTCCCCCGGTCCCCACTCGCAACCGCTTTCAGCGGTGGCGCTTCACTCGCGACTTTTGTGGTGGGGGCGGGGCGCTGACGTCATGATGCGGCCGCGTTCGGCTGCTGATAGCTGAGTTTGACTCTCGTATCTCCGGGACCTGCGCAGGTTACATACAGTACATGTTTTCCTCTCGTCCGCTGACACCTTTGTGACTAGGTCTTTAGCCCGGGCATGGTGCCTTTGCCCGTACGGAAGCACGTATTTTGCGCTGATCCTTTCCTGACGCTAAGCTGAAGAGCGGTGCCTAGTGCTCGCGTGAGGTCGTACCGCGCAGAGCCGCACTAGCCGAAGGCCCAAGCCGAAGGAGATTGCCCGAGTTCTCGCGAGTTGACTCATTGCTAATCGCGAGGGCAAGTAGCATAGCCGCTGGGAATACTCCTTGTGGCGTGTCCCAGCTTGATCCTGTGCTCGCGCAGTGACGTGTTATAGGCGCCCGTGTCTATATTTTCTTTCTTGGTGCCATAACCCTTTGGTTCCCGCCGCCCGAGCGCTTGCGCAGTGCTGGTGCCGCCGGAGACAATAAACGCTTTGCGTCAACTCAGGGCAAATTGCGTCCTTGCGTGCGTCGCTCGGTAGCCCCTTGCAGCCTGAGCTCGTGCGCAGCGGTGCTGGAGGCGACGGCTGACGGGGCCCTGTGGCTCACTAAGCTCGAATTCATTTGAGACCCTAAAGCTCCACAAACCATACAGCAGCTTTTTTATCAAATTTTAGGACAGCTACCAGGCAGCCACCTAAAATGCTCTTTGTTCGTTGGGCTCCAAATTAGAACGCCATCTATTTAAATCAGAACGCCCAATAGAGCATCAAATAACTCGAATATTGCTTCTTGAAACACCTAGGTGTTGACGAGATGCCAAAAGGTAGCCATAGGAAGTGGTATCTGCCGAAGGGCGGCGAGAACGTGCAAATCTAGGACGTTTGATCATGCAGAGGCAAGGGCCGAAGCTCGGAGTTTGGATCCCGACAGCTACAATAGGTAGTGCCTCTGAGCCCTACTTCCAAGTTCTCTAACCCGGGTATCGAAAAGGGCAGCCTGTTTACATACTTGGTAATTTTTCTGTGGTCCATACAAACTCTAAGGGTACAGTTGTTTCTTTCTACCAATACAGGAGTGCAATTATCCGATCTGTGGGCTCATTTTTATTGATGATTATAACCACTGATGTCATTCGCTCAGGTTATCTCTCGACTGGTGGTATCAGCGGAGCCTAATGAGCTGAGTGAACAACTGGAACATCACATAGTTCCAGGACCATGTTATACGGTATCTTCAAGCACCCGAATCCTCAGCCGACATGCTTGAATTTTGTAGCGTTAGCTACACTGGCCTAGCCAAGCCCGTTTCGCGCGGCACATCAAGAGCCGTGCTGCGCATGCGCAAGGATCAGTGATGTCACACGGCTTGCGCACCGGAGCCGGCACCTCTCGCGCACTCCGCCGCCACCGCGCGCGACTCACCGCCGCCGGTCTGCGCATTCCAGAGGAGTGACGTCGTAGCCGTGGTAGACGCACTGGCGCCGGCGCGCGCTCGCTGTGCAGTCGCCGTCTGACACTGCGCTGGAGCCGCTGCGCTTCTGACTGGCGTTTGCCAGTGTGGTGTAGCCATGGAGAAGGAGAGCGCAAATGCTGCTCAACAGCGCAGAAGAACGGAGAAGCTTGACTCATCGGATCCCGAAGTAGTTGCCTGGCAATTAGCGGTTGAGCGTAGGAGGAATGAACAGAAGAAGGCTAAACGTGCTGCGGAGACACTGGAGCAAAGGGACGAACGTCTAGCAAAGCGGCGTCGCCAGGAGGCTGAGCGACGTGCCCGACCACCCCTGCAGCAACAAAAAAACGCCGTCGATGACGTCAAGGCTCGCCGATCGACTGAATATACTGTGAAACTCAGCGAAAGCGCCAATGCGACTCGGACCTTCAGCTGAACCTTTGCTAACGCTACGTATATCCTGGCATAGCCGAGCTAAGCCACTGCAACTATTTTTTTTTTAGAAGTTCATACTGAGTGGATGGGTACACTGCGTCTACATTGTGTTGGATTTACTTGAGGGCTTCATTGGCATCGTCTCCTAGGGTGGCTTGGCGCCCATCCTTTACAACAACAACAAAGAAAAATTAACGCTTATCTCGGCAGCTCCTATGGACACTTTCTCCAAGCTTGTTCCTTAACTTATAAGTAAACCCCCATTATATGCTCGTAGCACGGAGCTGGCAGGTTGCAATGCTTTATGAGCTTGAAGTTTACGGTGTGTTGAAAATGGTATGAATCTGACCTGGAAATGTGTGTCTACTTGGCAGGTAACTTCAGGGCCGCTTACTGGCACTTTAACTGACCAGTCTTTAACGCGTCCGTTTTCTTTTTTTTTTATGGGGTTTTACGTGCCAAAACCATGATTTTATTATAAGGCACGCCGTAGTGGGGGACTCCGGAAATTCGGACCACCTGGGGTGCTTTAACGTACACCTCAATCTAAGTACACGGTGTTTTCGCATTTCAGCCCCCCCCCCCCCCCCCCCCCCATCGGAATGCGGCCCCCGTGGCCGGGATTCGATCCCACGAAACGCGTCCGTTTTCGAAACAGATTTCGAAAATGACTAAGTCAATCTCGTCTAGTTGGCCGACTTCACTATGGCACCAACTTGCAAAGCGCTTAAACTTGCCCGAGCTTTTGCCACCCTTGGCCCACAGAACAAAAAACTAAGTGGAGCCCACATGAAACCAATACCTGCCATCTATTTCCACCTCCTCCAACACTACCCTCGGTCTAGCCGTCTATAGTCCCCTCCTCATAATACCCTAACTGTGGAGGAAGTAGTTGCCTGTTGGAAACTAGAAATGAACACCTGCCCTCAATCTATCTTATGCACTACAAGCCACCCAATACTCCAAAATGTCCGCACTGTGGAGAGTACGCCTCTCTGTACCACACCGCTTGGGCTTGCCCCAACACTCCCAAGCTTTCCCAAATTGTACCCTCCCCCCGTACTGTAGGAGGCTGTTCTGCCTACCGCAAACCAGCACGGCCAGCTAGAGTTGGTGTGGACGGCAGGACGGCCAGCGGCAGCAAGTAGGACACCTGTGCTATGGAGTGCCAGCTCTGGCAACAACAGGGTAGAAAAGAGAAGCAGAAACATTTGTAACTCGCGTTTTTTCCTATGTATTATTAAATGTTTTATCGTCGGCCTTCTCCACTATAATGACGCATCGCAAAAGGCAATTTGAATCTCTGTTCTTTGCCAGCGTCACGCGGTTGATCGGCACTGGCCAGAGGTTCACAAAAACGGAATGGCGAAAACGTCATAACGGCGCGCTTAAGCTTCCTCTCAGCTTAAGGTGGCTTTCAGAGCAACAGAGGAGCACATCTGGGTAGAGCTGTGGCCCCGTGCCCGTTGGAAACATGGAGCAATTTAAAATCTGATATTTGTTGGGGGAGATGAATTGTGTGGGACCAACATTCCGCCTGCCCAAATCGTGCCGGCCGTGGAGCGCAGATGATGCTTACCCAGGCAGCGGGAGTTCGCACAATGATTACGCGATATGTTAAAATAGTTACCTACAGACCCGTTAGAATTCGTTGGTGTACCTTCTATTGTCTCGAATGCGCTAACGTTGCCAGGACTTATGGTAAAATTATGCCGGACAATGTATTTTCTGTGTTCTTTGTGTGTAACGGCCGAAAACACGTGTAAAATAATTTCGAGAAGACAGTATTGATGACGTTCACGAACAACAAAGGACTTTTTCCCTTCGACAGGGAACACAATGGCAGAAACTATCTCATGTGAAAGAGAAACTACTTCGAAATAAATATGCACATAACTATGCATTTTCCTGTCCGCGTACACCAAATTCAATATCTGCACGCACAAAAAAAAATTGCTTCACTATTTAAACACTGCTATATAGAATGTCACTATCGAGTGCAAGCTCTGGGCATACAAATCTCTGGTACACTTAGTGTTTGAATATGCCTGCGTTGTGGGGTCATCCAATGTTTCACAGGACATTGATAAAATTGAATCAGTGCAAAAATTGTGATTACAATTATTTTGCAAAAGGAAGGACCATGTCTCTTCACCGACAGTGAAAACTGCCCACTGAAGACTTTCTTCCTTAACGTGCCAATTGGATTTTGAGCACATTTCCTTGCTACACAATATAGCGCACTCAACGTTGGTCATTTACCATTCATGAGTTTTGTAGCCCTTATATCCGGCAAACTATACTTATGCATCCGCTAAATAATGTGCCATTTAGGTCCTGCTTTGGCTGTTACATATTTTGTTTTATTTTTTGCTTAACCAATAAACCATGAAATAAATTAGATGGTTGTTTGAGTAACCTACCATTTGATAGTTTTGGTAATCTATTACCCAGCCATGGTTACAGTTAAACATAGCATATCGACTTTGTTGTGTCCTGTATTACAGCTTTATTCCTTATCTGTACGTACTCTTGCTATGCATTGCATAATAACAGCAGTATTTGTAAATGCAATAAATAAAATAAGTAAATATGCCACAAACACGTTTGCGCCTTCACACTAAGGTGACCTTTTCCCACAGGTCGTGCATACCCACTCGGACACTGTCCCTTGGTCACACCATTTTGAATGGCACGATGAATCCCATTTGCCTCTTCAACTACAACCATTCAGATAGGCGCACTGAAGTGACAAGCGGGTCACGGTTGACATAACGGCTTTCATGAAGTGTAGTGGCATTACCGAGTCAAACCGGTGCACATCGTGGCCACGAACGATGCGCTAGGCAGCCCATATACAGCGACACAACCTGTGACATTCGTGGAGCATTCGGCTGATTTTATGGTGAAGCTTTTTAGCCTCATGTCTTAGGTTTCACGTGGCTGCCTGGCAGCTAGTTGCTGGGTTCCGTGTCCCGCAGGGTCAGTCGCAATCTCGGCGGATATATGCCTGGATACGTTACGTATATATTAATATACACGTGTGGATTGATATATATATATATATCACGTCAGTGATATCAGACGTCAGTGAGTGCGTCACTGGAGGTGGTGGCAGAACCATTGATGAGTGCGGCTGTAGGAAGCGGGCAGCCAGAAAGAGCGTCTGCGTCTTGGTGTTTCTTACCAAACATGTAGGTGATTTCACAGTCATATTCTTGCAGACGAAGAATCCAGCGACCAAGGCGCCCTGACAAGTTCTTGAGTGTGGAAAGCCAGCATAAGGCGTGGTGATCCGTCACGATGGTAAAATGGCGACCGTGGAGATGGGCGAAATTTCTGGACGGACCAAACGACAGCGAGGCACTCCTGCTCCGTGAAGGTATAGTTCTTCTCGGCAGGTGTGAGCACACGGCTGGCATACACAACGACTCTCTCACGCGAAGAGTGTCTCACTGGAGGAGCACAGCACCAATGCCATGGCCGCTAGCATCCATGTGCAAGAGTGTGGGTGCAGTCGCATCAAAATGACACAGGACAGGTTCAGATGTGAGGGCGCCCTTTAGCTGGTCAAAGGCAGATTCACATCGAGGTTACCACACGAAGGGATCACCAGAACGAAGTAAGTGGTGTAAAGGTGCAGCTATGGAGGCGAAATCGCGAATAAATGCGAAAATAGGAAGCGATGCCGAGGACACTGCATAGGTCCTTGGTCTTTTCTGGACGAGGAAAGTGAAGCACCACCGAAATCTTGTCAGGATCAGGTCGAATACCATGCTTGCTTACAACATTACCTAAGACCTTGATCATCGTGCTTGCAAAATGACACTTTTGGGTGTTGAGCTGAAGACCAGCACTGGCTATGCACGTGAGAACCTCGTCGAGACGTTGCAGGTGCTGTCAAATGCAGACGAGAAAATAACAATATCATTCAGATAGCACAAGCAGATCTTCCACTTCGGGCCACGCCGAACGGTGTCAATCATGCGCTCAAAAATTGCGGGAGCGTTGCAGAGGCCGAAGGGCATGGCGTTGAACCCGTAAAGACCATCATCATCATCATCAGCCTATATTTATGTCCACTGCAGGACGAAGGCCTCTCCCTGCGATCTCCAATTACCCCTGTCTTGCGCTAGCGTATTCCAACTTGCGCCTGCGAATTTCCTAACCTCATCATCCCACCTGACTTTCTGCCGTCCTCGACTGCGCTTCCCTTCTCGTGGTATCCATTCTGTAACCCTAATGGTCCATCGGTTATCCATCCTACGCATTACATGGCCTGCCCAGCTCCATTTCTTCCGCTTAATGTCAACTAGAATATCGTCTACCCCCGTTTGTTCTCTGATCCACACCGCTCTCTTCCTGTCTCTTAACGTTACTCCTAAGATCTTTCGTTCCATTGCTCTTTGTGCGGTCCTTAACTTGTTCTCGAGCTTCTTTGTTAACCTCCAAGTTTCTGCCCCGTATGTTAGCACCGGTAGAATGCAATGATTGTACACTTTTCTTTTCAACGACAGTGGTAGGCTCCCAGTCAGGATTTGGCAATGCCTGCCGTATGCACTCCAACCTAATTTTATTTACAACCTAATTTAAAAAACAGCGTTTGCAACCCCATATGGTCTTTACCTAAAAAAATTAGGTAAAGACCATATGGGGTTGCAAACGCTGTTTTTTCTTTGTCGGCTTCGTGCATCGGAATTTACCAGTAACCTGAACGCAGATCAAGACTGGAGAAGTACTCGGCACCTTGCAGGGAATCGAGGGCATCGTCAATGCGAGGCATGGGGTACACATCCTTGCGCGTGATCTTGTTGAGCACTCGGTAATCTACACAGAAACGCACGAAGCCATCTTTTTTTCGGACCAAAACAATGGGAGATGACCAAGGGCTAGCATAGGGGCGAATTATCCCACGTTGCAGCATGTCGGCGACGTTTTGCTCAATAATTTTGCGCTCAGCTAGAGGCACGCGATACGGCCGGCGATGCACGATGGATCTGCCGTCTGTCTGAATCCGATGCGCTGTGATGGTCGTCTGTCCCAATGTCGAAGAATGGGTGTCAAATGAACCTTCATGCTTCTTCAACAAGGCAAGGAGCTGTTGCGTCTGCGAAGGGGTCAAGTCCGAGCTAATTACTGCAGCAAGAGCGGAGGTAGAGGCAGAATGTCCAGCAGGAGGGATTTCAGAGGGAGCAGCCTTGAGGGGAACGACAGAGAGAGGCTCGGAATCAGCGACGCAAGCCAAAGTGGTGCCTTCAGGAAGCAGAATTTTCTCAGGTGTTGTGTTCCTTGCTTCAAGAAGCGCAGATCCATTATCGAACCTAACTAGGCCTGAAACAATGGCTATCCTTTTTGTGAGCCAACGCGCACAAGGTAACATTAACACATCGCCATGGTCGATGGCGTCGGACGTGATGGTCAGAATTTGCTGACAGCCTGGAGGTAGCTCGGTATCTTTTGCTGCGAGTAGACGAAGTGGCTGGTGCGGTTCATCGCCGAGCGAATAGTCGGAGTCAGTCATATGTACGACACCTTGCCCATAACATATAGCAGCAGAAGCCGAGGCAAGGAAATCCCATCCTAGAATGAGCTGGTGGGAGCAGGGCGACAGCACAGCAAATTGTATGTAGTGGACGATGCCATCGATGGATACACGCACTGTACAAAACGCGGAAGGGCGGATTGTTTTCCCTTGAGCTGCAACAAGCGCGGGTCCATCATAAGGCGTCGTAACTTTCCTGAGACGCCTACACAAATCGGAATGCATAACAGATAAAGTCGCCCCGGTGTCCACCAAAGCTTCAATGGGCACACCTTCAACAAACACGGACATCATATTACAAGGGCGCGCTGGAGGAATTGTAGTCCTGTCGGTAAATGGTGTTTTTCCTCCGAAAACTACATTACTTAGTTTTCCGGGCGGCGGTCAGAGGTGAATGAGGCAGGCCGAAGCGGTGACGAGGAGCGGCGGAAGGGCGACGGTGATCGGCGTCTGGTGGTGGGGTAACCATTCGGCGTCTCGGTCATTGCGGGCGGAGATGGGGAACGGCGCGGAGGGGAAGCGTAACGACGGCTTTGGCAAGAGGCCCCACCAGAATACGTATCGCGTTCCCACAGGTCGTACTCGCAACGCTCATCTTTTTGGCGCTTGCGGCAAAAGCGGGATATATGGCCGCGATAACCACAGGTAGAACGAGACGGTCGCCAAGGCGGGTAGTAAGGGGCGCTCGGTGCGCTGTGAGATAGTGCGGTCATATGGGGCGATGATGTCTCAAGTGGTAATGAGGGAACATTGGCCGGAGGAGCGACACCAACCTTCGCGTATGTGGGTAGAGGCAACATTGGACGTACACTAGTTGGAGGCGCGGTAGCAACCTGCGCGTATGTTGGTAAGATGCGAGGGACCGGAGGGTCCACATTCGCAGAGCAGGTCATTGACGCAAGATCCTCTCTGATGACGTCACGCAATGTTGCACCAGAAGGCTGAGCAGGAATCAACGGAGATGACAAACCAAGTGAGTGCAGCTCGTCGCGTATGATCGCCCGGATCATCATACGCAAGTCAGGGTCTGCCGCAGAACGATGTTCGCTGAAGTCCGCCTGCAAGCGTACGGACTCAAGCTCGTCGAAGCGCTGGTACGTCAAGACGATATCAGCGATGGTAGCCGGGTTCTTGACGGTGAGCGCGTTGAAGGCCACAGTCTCAATACCTTTAAGAATGTGGCGTATCCTGTCTGACTCAGCCATGGCATCATTGACACGGTGACATAGTGCAAGCACATCCTCGATGTACGATGGGTAGGACTCACCGGAATGTTGTTTGCGAACATCCAGAGTTTTCTCCGCAAGGGCGGAGCGAACCGCCGGCGTGCCAAAAACTTGCCGAAGCTGCTGCTTGAAGTTCGTCCAATCGGTGAAATCAATCTCATGGTTGAAAAACCAGCTCTTCGCCACACCGGTCAGGTAGAACGAGACATGGCGGAGCTTGTGGGGATAATCCACCGATTAGCATAGCTGACGCGCTCGTAATTATCCAGCCAGTCCTTAGCATCTTCACCGCGAAGACCAGCGAACAGATGGGGATCACGCTGGTGGCCGCTCATGATCACAAAAGGTGCGGCTTGTGGAGGCGGTATGGTTAGGGTAGAAGCACCAGGCTGCTCGTCCTGCAGCATGCTGACGGACAGTGGGCGCAAGCGGCGACCCGAACGAAGCTCCAGGGAGTAGGCCAGGGGCGTAGAGGACGGGGAACCAAGAAGCACTTCGACCACTTGTGACGTCACAGTAAGGGCGGACCTTTATTGAGCCCGAGAGACGACGCGGCGAAGAAGGGTGGCGTCCACCACCAGCCTGAATTGCCTTCGACGCAGTCCACGCTGATGATGATGCGCCCGCAAGCACGATGAAAATGAGGGGCACACGCATGCTGATGATAATGTACAGCAGATGATGAAGGAGTGCACAATAAATGCCCACACACTATATATATGAGAAACTACGAGCAAAATGGCTTATAACAGCCTTCTATGCTGACCAATTCTTAATGTCTCGATTATTATATTTCCTTTCGACATGAAACTTGAACATACAATATCGGCTCACAGGCATCATATAATGCACAGCAACCTGTTATTAGAATGGCGAATGATATTTAGAGGCTTCCTCGATTTACTTTATTTGCTGTGATTTAGCCATTCAGTATGTTTAATGGGTGTATGTCCGTCCTTGGCCTATCCTCCAGAATATGCATGCCTCGCTTCTATTTCTACATAAGACCTTAACCATTCATGTCTGTTCAGAGCACACGGATATGTTAATAGCATGGCGAATTATATTTCATGCATTCTTTGATTTATTGTTTTTTTATTATTTAGCCATTCAGTATGCGCCATCAGAAGCGTGCCCGTTCTTGAGCAATCCTCCAGAATATGCATGTTCTACTGTTACACAAGTATGGAATCCCTAAATGTTGCCGGATACGTGTCGTCATTGTCTCTGCATGCACCCGTCATCACCATTCTTTCCTCAACATCCATCATAGCTGCCTTCGTCCTTGTCACATGCGGACGTATTCTGTGATGATCACTTTGGCGATACTATTGCCTTTGCGTGACATAGTACCCAACCAATCAATCAGCTCATCTGGTTTTCTTCATTAAGCTAATCAATGCGTGCCTGATGGCCGGGACGATAGTATCGCCAAAAGTAATCGACGCAGAATGCCTCCCATGGCTGCACATACGTCTCACACTGTTCATGAGCCTCAATTGGACATTGCGTTT
This sequence comes from Dermacentor silvarum, assembly GCF_013339745.2. NCBI lineage: Eukaryota > Metazoa > Arthropoda > Arachnida > Ixodida > Ixodidae > Dermacentor > Dermacentor silvarum. Next base: position 54,093,831 of record NC_051159.1, on the reverse strand, counting down.
TGGCATAGCTTGTGAAAGATGTTCTTCTTCTTTCTGGGGTTTTACGTGCCAAAACCAGTTCTGATTATGAGGCACGTCGTAGTGGAGGGCTTCGGATTAATTTTGACCACCTAGGGCTCTTTAACGTGCACTACAACGCAAGCACACGGGCGTTTTTGCATTTCGCCTCCATCGAAATGCGGCCGCCGCGGCCGGGATTCGATCCCGCGATCTCGTGCTCAGCAGCGCAACGCCTTAGCTGACTGAGCCACCCCAGCGGGTATTGTGAAAGATGATGTGCGAAAAAAAGTGCATCATAATACACTTGTGACATTTGTGGCGAATTAGCATAAACATTTTATGACATTAATCGTTTAACAAGATGAAAGTAAAAAAATTGTACTCATTGCCCCTAAAAGAAGCGCCAACTTTTTTTTTTTTTTTTATTACAGCCCCCAATCGCTCGGGAAGGTTCGGATGCCCTTTTTGCGGCTGCGATCTAGAACTGGCCCCACATGGTTGCGAGTCGAATATGAAAAGGCAAGAGAGACCGACATAGTGCAGCATCATCACTTAACTTTCCTTTAGACAGAACCACAGAGTTCAAAGTTCGGCTGCTATTCGCCACGAAATTTGGCAGAATGCCATTTTCATTTTCAGTCCAGCTGGAAGTCGCTTCGCAAGAATACCTGTTTTGTATCGCGCTGACATGTGCCGATAATGCAGTGCAATTATTAAACCTTTATTTACTTTTATTGCAGCGCGAGCAGAGAACCTGCATACGCCTTCAGCGATAATAAAATTCTGAGGTTTTGCATGCAATAGCCACGTTCTGATTATGCGGCACGATGAAATGAAGGACTCGGGAATAATTTAACCCCGTAGGGTTCTTTAATGTGCACCTAAATGTAAGTACGGAAGCGTTTTCTTTTTCTTTATTAAAGACGATAGTGTTTCTTGGGCTCCTTAAACGCGACACACTTTGTATGTCTGTCTGTCGATTCAACCGCCCGGCCAAAACCAAGCATGGGGAGAGGAGGTACAGAGAGAGAAAGAAAGAGAGACAGACAGAGAGCGAGAGTAATAAATATAATAAACTTTCTTGGCGACGCCGGACTCGAACCGATTCAACCGCCCGGCCAAAACCAAGCATGGGGAGAGGAGGTACAGAGAGAAAGAAAGAGAGACAGACAGAGAGCGAGAGTAATAAATATAATAAACTTTCTTGGCGACGCCGGACTCGAACCGATTCAACCGCCCGGCCAAAACCAAGCATGGGGAGAGGAGGTACAGAGAGAAAGAAAGAGAGACAGACAGAGAGCGAGAGTAATAAATATAATAAACTTTCTTGGCGACGCCGGACTCGAACCGATTCAACCGCCCGGCCAAAACCAAGCATGGGGAGAGGAGGTACAGAGAGAAAGAAAGAGAGACAGACAGAGAGCGAGAGTAATAAATATAATAAACTTTCTTGGCGACGCCGGACTCGAACCGATTCAACCGCCCGGCCAAAACCAAGCATGGGGAGAGGAGGTACAGAGAGAAAGAAAGAGAGACAGACAGAGAGCGAGAGTAATAAATATAATAAACTTTCTTGGCGACGCCGGACTCGAACCGATTCAACCGCCCGGCCAAAACCAAGCATGGGGAGAGGAGGTACAGAGAGAAAGAAAGAGAGACAGACAGAGAGCGAGAGTAATAAATATAATAAACTTTCTTGGCGACGCCGGACTCGAACCGATTCAACCGCCCGGCCAAAACCAAGCATGGGGAGAGGAGGTACAGAGAGAAAGAAAGAGAGACAGACAGAGAGCGAGAGTAATAAATATAATAAACTTTCTTGGCGACGCCGGACTCGAACCGATTCAACCGCCCGGCCAAAACCAAGCATGGGGAGAGGAGGTACAGAGAGAAAGAAAGAGAGACAGACAGAGAGCGAGAGTAATAAATATAATAAACTTTCTTGGCGACGCCGGACTCGAACCGATTCAACCGCCCGGCCAAAACCAAGCATGGGGAGAGGAGGTACAGAGAGAAAGAAAGAGAGACAGACAGAGAGCGAGAGTAATAAATATAATAACTTTCTTGGCGACGCCGGACTCGAACCGATTCAACCGCCCGGCCAAAACCAAGCATGGGGAGAGGAGGTACAGAGAGAAAGAAAGAGAGACAGACAGAGAGCGAGAGTAATAAATATAATAAACTTTCTTGGCGACGCCGGACTCGAACCGATTCAACCGCCCGGCCAAAACCAAGCATGGGGAGAGGAGGTACAGAGAGAAAGAAAGAGAGACAGACAGAGAGCGAGAGTAATAAATATAATAAACTTTCTTGGCGACGCCGGACTCGAACCGATTCAACCGCCCGGCCAAAACCAAGCATGGGGAGAGGAGGTACAGAGAGAAAGAAAGAGAGACAGACAGAGAGCGAGAGTAATAAATATAATAAACTTTCTTGGCGACGCCGGACTCGAACCGATTCAACCGCCCGGCCAAACCAAGCATGGGGAGAGGAGGTACAGAGAGAAAGAAAGAGAGACAGACAGAGAGCGAGAGTAATAAATATAATAAACTTTCTTGGCGACGCCGGACTCGAACCAGGGTACCCGCGGTCCGAAGGCGATCGTCATAACGACGAGGCTATACACCCACGCTTGTAGAACATACATTGCGTTTCGCTTGTAGAACCATATGATTTCGTTGTACCAACGATTTTAACAGAACTTTCTATGGGCGAGAGAAAGAGAAAATGAGAGCGAGAGAGAGATACGTTTAAAGAAAGAGAGAGAGAGAGAAAGAGAAACACAGATAGAGAGAAAGAGACAGACAAAAAAAAAAATCATCAGCCCTTCCCCTGTACAGAAAATGGGGGTAAGCGAAGCTTGGCGTGTTGGTATTTGACGTTCGTGATAATTTTCTTTCTTTTTTTCTCTTTCTTTCTCTCTTTCTCGCTCTCTTTTTTTCTTTCTCTAGTTCTTCCTTTCTCTCTCTTTTTTTCTCTCTTTCTTTCTCTCTTTCTCGCTCTCTTTTTTTCTTTCTCTCTCTTTCTGTCTCCCTCTCTGTCGTTCTCTCTTTCTTCCTCTCTCTCCTCTCTTTCTCTCTCTTTGTTCTTCTCTTTCTCTCTTTCTGCATTTCTCTGTCTATTTCTTCCTTTCTCTCTTTCTTTTGTTCTCTCTTTTTGTCCCTTATATGTGCCATTGAGCTTGGACCCTTTCTGCACTATCGCCAGGATCGGCCTGCTACACCGCCGCCGCCGCCACCACCGCCGCCAACACTTGTGAGCCTATAAAGCTTCGCTTAAAGGCGAAAGCTTGCACTAGGCCGCGCGAAGCTCAAGACACATCAAAGCTGGCCGATTGATTGCGTCTCTTTCTTGTAGCTAGGTTGAACTTGACTATGTCGAGGTTTAAACTTGTAGCTAGGCCTAGTACTCATGTACTCATCTGATGAAGTACTCATGTACTTCATCTGTGATAGTTATAGAAAGGCTGCGCCGTCACACTACCGCCGCGCTATCGCCGCCGCCACAGCTGGTATGACGCACCCGTGTACTTAGATTTAGGTGCACGTTAAAGAACCCCAGGTGGTCCAAATTTCCGGAGTCCCCCACTACGGCGTGCCTCATAATCAGAACTGGTTTTGGCACGTAAAACCCATAATTTAATTAATTTTAGCTGGTATGACGTCATGCTCCCCCTCACCGTCGCACCAGCGCCCCGCACCTTTCCAGTACTACCGCAGCCTTTCCCGTACTAGCACAGATGACGTACATGAGTATAGGCCTAGCTACAACCAAGTTTAAACCTCGCCATAGCCATGTTAAACCTAGCTACAACCAAGAGACGCAAACAATCGGCCAGCTTCGCTGTGTCATGAGCATGGTGTAACATACATATTCTTTAGGTGGGGACACTTCTCGACTTGTGGCGCTTGGCGGGAAATCCGAAATGATTGAGTGACGTGCGAAAGTAGGTCGCCGTGATGACGGGATAGCTTGGGGGAGAGGGCATCACCTTGACGAAGCAGATAGGGCGACGCGACGCCACTTGCAGGTGCTGTTCTCTGGCTGCTTATGGTATCCGAGTGTTCCTTGCCCTCGCAAGCTCTCGCCTTCGTTTTAACTCAAGTTGTGTCTTCCCGCCGATAGATATCCGCTGCCGTCTCCGTGCCGACGGACGCGTGCCGTTGCTACATTATCTGTTCGATCGCGTCTCGCCAGTGTCCTCCCCTAAAGACTATATCTTACACCGTGGTCTTGAGCTTTGCGCGGCCTAGTGCAAGCTTTCGCCTTTTGTTTTCTCTCTCCTGTCTCAGCGGGCCGCGGAGGTGGGAAGGGAGAGAGCTGGCGAGAAGTAGACCGGGTGCACATGCGCCGCGTCGCCCTCCTGGGTGTCGCCGCCCTCCTGGTTGCCATGGCTACTGCGCGCCACTTTCTTGGCACAAAACACGAACGACACATTACGGCTGGCTTAAACAGCTTCACTCTTAAAAGAGAGAGGCAGAGGCGGTTTTCAGCCCGGGTACTGACGGTTCGAAGGCGAGCATTATAACCACTACGCTAAACACCCTCGCTTGCAGAGATCCGCTGTTTCATCACATTTCACAAGCGTGGAAGTAGCTTAATATTTGAAGACGATAGTCTTTCTTAGGCTACCTAACGCGAAAATTTTTGTCTGTGCCTCGATTCAACCACCAGGCGGAAACCAAGCGGCTACTAGCACTGGTGGAACGGGGTCATACACGTCAACATTATACACCCAAAGGAAACCTCAGGCCGATTTCAGGAAAAATATATGTACATTACCGTGATCCACAGCGTTCATTTGATGAAGAATACACATTGGACTGGTTTATACGTTAGTAAATGAAAAATCAACGCGTTAGAAATGGTGTTGAACAGACGCTACGCGTTAAAAACAAGTCGACTGAAGCCGCGGCTCTGTAGCCGGCTTTAAGCCAACACTAATAAAAGGGCCCAACAGATGGCGCGAGAGCAGGCCGAATGCGGGAAACTTGAATTGAGTTCAGCTTAGTGCCTAGAATATACTGGCTAGTGTGCCGACCACCCGCTCTTTTCAATGGAGGAGCGTGGCACCATCTGCAATGAATGCCCACGGTGGCCGACAGGGGTCGCAGCTATACAGGTGGGTGCCGACTGCGCGTGTCGTCTGCTTGGCTAGAGCAGTTTCGCAGTGGTTGCGTCGATTTCTGTGTTTGCGTTTTCAGTCTCATTACAGTGTTGCGTGTTTCTTCTTGCGTCATAAAAGCTTCGAGTGAGTTTATGGTTGTTCTGCTCCCGTGTATGTGAGTACGAGAACTATGTGACGGCGGTGAAAGAATGTTGAAACCACTGCGACAGTGAAGCGTTGCGTGGTTGTGCTGGAGTAATTACTGCTCGAGCAAAGGGCTTGTATTCGTGTTTACTGCACCATGTGATAGCACACGGATCGCAGAAGGGGAACGAAGGATAAAAATAAATGACAAAACGCTGACGCCAACTGCTGTGGTGGGTGAAAAGTATTTAAAAAGCCGTTTCATCGAACGCACGTTCACTATCATCGTGAACGGCCGGCGTTTTCAACGATCTTCGCCGCAATAAATCGCGTGTGAAATCGATGCGATACGTACGATATTTCATAAGTATCCTACACACCTTGTATTTCAAAGCAGAAAATTAAAAGAGACGAAATATATAAATATGTGAAAGAATTTCCGTCAAAGTCACGCAGGCGCACCCAGTCGGTGGCCTGCTTAATTGTTGCGCTCAGCCGTTGAGAGCGCCGTATCGGAGAACTTCGATCGAGGGATCTGGTGTCCACCGCAAAGCTTCTGTATCAGAAGAGTGCGCCCAACGCTGTAGTTTCAAAGCCGTGAGCGCTGGTGGATTGCAAAATGATGGTGCACAACGTCCGCAAACCGCTAGTGAAAGTCGCCATCTGTACTGCAATACGCCCTCGGGGGGTCTTCAAGATAAATAAATGAAATTAAATCTCGATCTCTATTCCAGTCCGCGTAGATGAATGTGCTATCTGGGCCAGTGGAATCATTAGCTTATGCCTATGAGAAGGTGCAATGAATAACTTAAAATAATTTACTTGCCACCTTTATTTAAGGAAAATGGTAGTGTTCTGAGTGCTGTGATGATGACAGAAGACAAAACAGGTCGCACAACTTGTTGATGAGGTGCGTGTAATACTTGATCAAGAAAGTACTTATCAGTTCCAGCTTGTTTATGATCGACGCAGTTTAATTAAAGCCTGCTTCAAAGGAGCAGTACTATAGAGGCATGGTTCTCGCTGAAGAATGTGTGTAGATCTTATGAAAACCCGTACAACGTACGGGGACATTGTACGTGTTTTCTGCATGTACCAAATAGTTCTCATCTAATAATCAAGCAACCATCCTTCTCAGCTCCCCTCGCAAGCTTTCGCTCGCACCTATAGCATAATACGGCGTGCGGCTCCAATATTATATCGCACTTGATTTTATATACGGAACATCCAACGGCGACGGTGGAAATTCGCCTGGAGTGTCCACACAATTCGTTTTGCAGAAAGCGCAAAGTGCAGGAAAGTATAGCGAAAACGAACAATCAATAGGAGTATAATTCATATAGGAAAATTCTGGCAAGTGAAGCAAAAGGTAATATTGCCCTGAAAGAGCAGCTCTGTTGCACGACATAAGTCGCCATCACGGCATGCGATACAATGGTGAGTTTGTAAGACGTATGATGAGAACATGCGAAGCACATAGACGAGGATCATCGAAGAGAAGTCATATATAGGGTGTTTTTATAGATAATCAAGATTTTACACAAAGAGGCTATATAAGAGCATCGAACAGGCGTTGTCTTGCAGATGGGTCCGAGGCGAGGCGGAACTACATTGCCGCGAATAACGTGAGGTTCAGAAGACAAATTAACAAAAATTAATAATTACCTTTTTATACAGGTATTAACTGGAGAATATGAAGGCACTACATTTTAACGCACCTTATTTTTTTACCTTGAAAGCCGCACTTAATTCGAGATATTTATCATCGAACTTCAAAGGTCAATTCAGGCAATCCGCTGAAGCAAAAAGGCGACCGCGCGCTGTCGTATCAGACCGACACCGTGACGACAAGCGCGAGAAGTCGTTTGCCTGGCAAGCATGTGCGGCTTGTTGTCGGGTTAGGATTTGCCGCGGTATGCCGTCATCGAACTTCGCCGCACATCTAGAATCTCTCGAATTAGGTGCGATTCTCCAGATCGTAAAAAGATGCGTGTGGATGAAAATGTAACTGCCTCCTACTTTGCCATTTAGACACGGTCCCCAAGGCACGAATAAAAAATGTAATCATTAAATTTTTGCTAATTAGGCTTCCGAGGCATGTCGCCTCGCTTATGAACTCGTTTGCGAAAACATCAGTCATCTTCATTGATTACGTTTAAAAATTAAATATCTATTGTCTAAAAAAAACATCCTGTATATATAGTCAGTTTCACTGTCCATATAAATTAAGCATTCTTATTTCTATTAGTAATAAGTCGCCGAATATGTAACTTTAAAAATCCTACGTGACAATGGAGCTGGACTGCTTAGAAAACGAATGTAGGGCTTTCTTTGCCACCGGAGGTTCGACACTCGAAACCGTAACCCCAGCAATTCCGGACATCGCCTTTAGTTCCAGCTTTACACCACGTGGCGTACGGACCTTTAAGATTCGAAATTCTCGCGATGACGCACGAAGTATACTGGACGATAACAGAATACACGTTGTAACAATAAAATAAAAT